>NC_133618.1:7649842-7787342 GCF_048593235.1 Sminthopsis crassicaudata | reverse complement strand
TTTCACCTCCTCCCCCATATTTACTCTGTTCCCCAGGTTCTCCTTAGAGACTACAACCAGCCAACTACTAATGGTTAACATTTCACACCTGGCTTTGCTAGTATAGATGTTGCTGGGACTGCCTGCCTCAATCTCTCCCTGCCCCAATCCATCCCCCAGTCACTAAAGTGATTCTCCCAAAACTCATGTAATATCATATCCCTCTCCTCCCTCCTCCTTCAATATACTCCATTGTTTCTCTGTTCCCTCCAAGATCAAAAAGAAATGCTCTGCTTCTCATCCAAAGGCCTTCCTAACCTAGTCCCCTACTTCCTTTCCATCCTTCTCATATCTTCCTTTCTACCATCAATCCAGCGACGTGGTAGTTCCATAAATAAGAAACTCTATCTCTTAACTCTAGGTATTTTCTCTCATTGTACGTTATACCTGGAGTGTTCTCCCTCTGCCTCCAACAAAGTAAGAAGAACTGGGGAGATTGAATTTGGGGAAGAAAAAAGCCCATTGGGGATTACTTAGATGATATTATGAGCAAAAGGAATTGAAGAACTTCTTGATCCCAGCAGGCAGAACTAGAAACAATATGTAGAAAACTGGTAGAAAAGCAGTCCCAGAATTTCAGAATTGTATGAGACATTGGCAGCCATCTATTCCAATTCAAAGGAATTCCCAGCAGAATAAACGGAATAAGGGGTCGACCACTTTCTTCTGGGCGATTTCCAATCATTCCCCTTTTGGACAGCTCTTTTAGGAAGATCTTATTTTTCTGATGAGTCTTTAATTCTTCTCTTTGCAATAAAAATCCTTGCCTCCACGTTCTGCTCTCTGCTGCCAAACAGAGCCATTTGAACACCCTCCAGATGCTAGCCCTTCCAATATTTGAAAGACTTTTTTATTGTTCCACCTTATTCTCACATTCTCTATTCTTTCAACCAATCATATCATTAAATGACAATCATATGGATAAATGCAAAAAAATAAACCCCACATTTACCAAGTGTTTACTTTGTCGGATGCATTTCTACAAGAGGAAGGAACAAACTTCTTATGAGAGTATGGGGTTAGATATTCTAACAATTAGAATCATCTGGCTATAAAAGCAACTGCCAGGAGCAGGGACTTTCAAACTGACACTGAACCCTTTCCAAGTGTAGTAGATACACTTCTTGTTCTATTACAGGTTGTACTATATGATCTTGGGAGTCCCTTCTGGATGATCAGGTGCCATCAATTTCCAGGGAAACAGAGAGGACAGAATTCATCAGTCAGAAATCTTTGCGTGGCTCTTAATACATAGATTATGAGTTTATTTGCAAGCCTCAATGGTGCCCTCACACTATTATAGCATTTCACTCAAGTATATGTGTGTATTTATGTATGTATATATGTGAGTGTTTATATATATGTATCAATGTGTATAGACATACACACATATCCACTTAGCATCCATTTTTGTTCCCGCCTTGCACTTCACAGTTTTAAAAATATTCACTATTTCAGAGAGCACAAAATATATGCCGAGGAAGCCATATTTTGGCTCCCTTTTATTACAAAACCAACCTAGCGCCACCTGCAGTCCTCCCATCTGCCATAATTTTTCATCAACCCCTAGCTTTCAGGGACTCAATAAAACCCAGGATTAGGCCTCGGTTTTGTTGATCCTATCAAGAGATACCTGCCAAGAGTGGCCACATTCACAATTATCACTCCACATGATGAAAACACATACATTTTCAACATATGGTGCTTGAAAAGTGGGTAGTTTATGCACCTAAAGTAAAAATGCATATTTCTATAAATTGTAAAATATTTTTATATAAGATATTACCATTTCAGGGATTAAAGAAAAGGTTAAGTTCTGTTCTCTTTAATTCATAGGACTCATACAACAGGTTTATATTTATGCCTTACTTTTATAGAGTGCTTTTTTTTTTTTTAAATAAAAGACAATGTCACTTTATAGCTCTTTAAAGTAAATATAAGGGGGGCAGCTAGTGGCGCAGGGGATAGAGCACCAGTGTTGAATTCAGGAGGACCCGAGTTCAAATCTGGTCTCAGACACTTAACACTTCCTAGCTGTGTGACCTTGGGCAAGTCACTTAACCCCAGCCTCAGGGGGGGAAAAAAAAAAAAGAAAAAGTAAATATAAAGGGAATCTTGATGATAACTCTTAAGGTAAGTACTACTTGTATTATTATCCCTCTTTTACAGATTCTTGGAGCTCTAATGACTTAAAAACCCAAATGAGAAAATTAGATAGCTGGTTGAATGTAGGGTTGAAATCATCAAAAATCAAACCCTGGCTAGAATTTTGACAGGAATCAATATCAAAATCATCAGCTATTAATTGCCGACTCCTCTCTCTCCGCTTTCCTGAAAATCCAGGTAATTGTCATTCTCTGGTCTTCCTGCTCCTCTTTGTTCTCTCAGATTTCAAAGATCAGTGAGAGCAGCGCAGCAATCCCAGTTGGCAATTCTTTCCTTACCACTTGATGATTTGAAGTCTTCAAAGGCAGCTGGGTGATCTTTCACTATCCCCAAACTCATATTGGTTATCAGCTCTCTATTTGTTCTATTTGTCCCATCCTTTCCAGCCTTAGAGGTCATTCTTCTCAGCAGAGAAAACAAGGTGGGGGGAGGAAGAAAACCCACATAGATTCGCCTTCCTTCTGTCTTCATTTACCATTATACTCTCCATCCCAAGCAATGAACCTGTCCCTTCTTTGATGATCTTTCCCCAACAAAAACAGCTTTTATAAACTCATCTTCTATTTTCAGGTTTTTTATCTGACTGAGCTCATTTTGATCATCGGCCCTCTGGAAAATGATTTTATTGAACTGGACTCCATTTTTGCATGCAAAAGCGCCCCTGGTATCATTTTCTCTCTATGTCTTTTAAAATTCTAAGTCAGTAGATTCCCCGTACATTCTCATTTGCTTCTTTAGACAACCTTCCCTTTCCCTTCTCATTAGAATGGTTTCTCTTTGTGCTTTTGGAATTCAATTTTTTAAGCATGTCGAATCTCTCCAGTACTAATTTCCCCTCCATTGAATTGCAGTAATAATTCATTTATACAGTTTATGGATTGTCTAACTGCTCTGAATTATAAAGCATTGTGTGAGAAGGTACGAGTTCAGGTAAGATTCAGTCTCTGACGTCATGATCCTTAAAGTCCGTCTAGGGATGAGACGCAGACACATGCAATTATTCTACAAATCAAATTATGATCACATCATAGACTTGAAAATCACACTCTTCTCTGAGATTCAAAGGGCAAATAGTATGAATCAAGGAGATCAAAACTGCAGGGAGGCGTATGGATGGATATTGTGGTTAGAACTGAAAGGATATGGAGCAATTCAAAAATGAAGAGGGGATTTTATTTCCTTCAATTGACCAACCACTGATGGAGTGTCCACTATCTTCCAGGATTATGGTCTGCCCTGAAAATTTGAAGACAAACATGGAATATCCCTTGCCTTCCAGGAGCTTACATTCTCCTAGCTGGAAACAACATTTACTTAGATAAGAAAATGTCAGATTATCGGAGGAAGGAGCAAACATCAACAAGCTCAGAGATGGAGGAGAAGGTTAGGGAAGATTCAGGGAGAAGGCTTCACTTAAAGCGGAACTCTGAAGGGAAGAACTTTTCTAGAGTGAGATGTAAGGGAAAAGTTAATCCTTCATCTAGGAGACTGTGTAAATGCTCAGAGGCAGAAGAAATGATGCAAATATGAATTTGGTTTTAACATAGATGGTATAGAGGGGTCCAGAGATAAAGAAAAGGAAAGTTGGAGTCATTGGGAATTGCTCATGTTCCACCCTGAGGAGTTTTCACTTTAATCCAGAGGCAGTAGGGAGCCAGTGGAGCATCAGAGCTGCACTGTGACATGTCAGATCTGACCCTTAGCAATGTTAGTTTGGCACTTATTTAAATAATAGATTGATGAAAGTGTATGGGGAGCTCTAATGAACCTCCTCAATGGGGAGTTGTATGTATGTGTATGAAAAAAGATGAAAGTGTATGGGGAGCTCTAATGAACCTCCAAGTTTGGAGCCAGTTTTTCAACACTATTCCTTATGACGTTCAAAAACTAGGCTGGAATAGAATTCTTAATGGCTGTATCTGCATAAGGATTGGAGGGAACTGCTCTTGGTATCTCAGATAAGGCAGCAAGGAGGATAGGGCACTTATTAGATGCTTACTAGGTGCCAGGAGTATGTAACTGTTGAAAATTGCCCCCAAACTCTGATTTTTTTTCTTGTGCCTAATGGTTTTGCTATGAAGAGCATGCTTATTTCTCTTTGGGAAAAAATATTAAGTGAGTGAATGAATAAGTGAATAGTAAAAAGACCTTCTACTATTCAAGGATGGCACCCAAGACATACAACTCATAATTTCCCATCTGACTGCTCTCCCAGACTTCACGATTTTTAGAAATTCATCTTTCAGAAAGATGAAAACAGATTGGAAAATCATACCTCTTTGGTTATCTCTGACTCTGTCTACAGGACTTTAGCATACCCTTCAAAGGCTACTCTTGCTGCCCTCTTTCTGTTTCTTTTTGTGTGCTGCCTTGAAAGCTCCTGGAAGTTAGGGGTTCTCTTAAGCCTTTTTTTGTATTCCCAGCACTTAGCACAGTGTCCTGTATACCATAGGTGCTTCATAAATGTCTTTGTGATCTGACAGGAAGGAAGGAGGGAAGGAAGAAAGGAGGGAAGGAAGAAAGGAGGGAAGGAGGGAAGGAGGGAAGGAGGGAAGAAAGGAAGGAAGGAAGGAAGGAAGGAAGGAAGGAAGGAAGGAAGGAAGGAAGGAAGGAAGGAAGGAAGGAAGGAAGGAAGGAAGGAAGGAAGGAAGGAAGGAAGGAAGGAGGGAGGGAGGGAGGGAGGGAGGGAGGGAGGGAGGGAGGGAAGAGAGGGAGGGAGGGAAGAGAGGGAGGGAGGGAAGAGAGGGAGGGAGGGAGGGAGGGAAGAAGGAAGGAAGGAAGGAAGGAAGGAAGGAAGGAAGGAAGGAAGGAAGGAAGGAAGGAAGGAAGGAAGGAAGGAAGGAAGGAAGGAAGGAAGGAAGGAAGGAGGGAGGGAGGGAGGAAAGAAAAGAGGGTTGAAGAGAAGAAAAATTTCATTTTGAGTGATTAGCAATGTCTGTGCCACTCTGCTCTGGATACTCCATTAATAAGAAGTCACTTTAAATGTTGATGTGTTCCCTTAGGTCCTCAAGTTCCTGTTAGCAAGAGCTCTTCTCCAAACCTGGAGTGCTTCTGGCTTTCCTCCCCCCCCCGCCCCTGCCCCACCAAAATATCTCTAAGTTAACTTTCTGTGGAATGGTCTCTCTGACCCATTTCTAGCCTCTTTAAAAGGTAAAAGGTATATATATATATATATATACACATATCTCTACATCTTATGTGTATATGTGTGTATATACATGTATGTATATATACATGTATATATATATACATATCTACACATCTTATATGTATATGTGTATGTATGTGTGTATATATATATATATATACATCTTATGTGTATATGTGTCTATGTATATATATATATATATATATATATATATATATATATATCTTATGTGTATATGTGTATATATATATACATGTATATATACATATCTATACATCTTATGTGTATATGTGTGTACGTATGTGCATATATATATGTATATATATATACATCTTATGTGTATATGTGTGTATATATATACATGTATATATACATATCTATACATCTTATGTGTATATGTGTGTATGTATGTGCATATATATATATATATATATACATCTTATGTGTATATGTGTCTATGTATATATATATATATATATATATATATCTTATGTGTATATGTGTATATATATATACATGTATATATACATATCTATACATCTTATGTGTATATGTGTGTACGTATGTGCATATATATATGTATATATATATACATCTTATGTGTATATGTGTGTATATATATACATGTATATATACATATCTATACATCTTATGTGTATATGTGTGTATGTATGTGCATATATATATATATGTATATATATATACATCTTATGTGTATATGTGTGTATGTATATATATATATCTTATGTGTATATGTGTGTATGTATGTATATATATGTATATACATATATATATATATCTTATGTGTATATGTGTGTATATGTATGTGTATATACACATATATACACACACTCATCTATACATATATAATAGACAAGAGACAGAGAAGGAGTGACAGAAACAGAGCCAGAGAGAGCCAGAGAGGGAGAGACAGACAGAGGGAGGGAGGGAGGGAGAGGGCGGGGTATAGGGCAGAAATGATAAGGCCTAAGGAGTCTAAGGGCCCACATAGTCCCCTGGTATATTCTTAAAACATCTGGACACTCAGGATTCGATTCTGCTTGGTAAACATGTGTTCACGGAGCGCAGGGACTGAGGGCTCTTTGCCATTCCCCAGTCCAAATCTACCTTCCTATTCCTTGGCCTTTGTGTGACTTAAGATGCCTTATGGGCCTAACTGAAAGACCGCCACACAAACTGTGCAAAGACATAATTCAATTTTTATGCATGAGCCTAGGAGCTTTTGAAAGCCTGAGAGATTTCAGTGACAATTTGGAAAAGGAAATTTAAACCAGTGGGACAGATTTCTTCTGTGCCCATCCTCACAACACTGGGGAAGACAATTGGGAAGGCATCCAAGATCTATGGTTCAATCCATTTTACCAAGGAATAAACTAAAGGTTAAAGGGATTAGGTGAATAATAATAATATTTAATATTATTATAATTATTGATATTATCATTACTGCTTATGTTAGTATTTATAGAGTAAGAAGTCATATGACATAATGGATAGAGACCTAGTTTCTAGATAGGAAAGCCCTAGGTTTAATTAACAACCCAGAAAACCACTACCTGGACAAATTACCTGTTATGCCTCAGTTTTCCTGCTTCAATTTACATGAATTATTCTGCCTCAGTTTCCCTGGTGGCAACCCTCCTTCCTGGCCAGTAAGACTGAGATAGAGCTAGGAGCTCTGGCTACTAGATGGCCTATCTCAAATACTTAGATGGGACCCTCTGTCTTCTGTCTGACTCCGTCTCCAAGCTTCTTCCCTCCCAACTTATCAGAATTTATGATACTTCCTTCCTTACTCCCAACCTGTCAAAACTGAATTTATGGTCTGTTCCTGGAACTTCCATCCACCCAGTGCTCTGTCCCACCTTAGCCTTTGTTTCCCTGATCGCTGGAGCCCTGTAAGAGTCTCTGGAATCCCTTGCTAGTCTCTCAATGCTTTGAGACAAGAGTCCGATTTAGCCGGCTAGGGAGTTGGACATGGATCTTATTTGGCTGCTAGTCCAGTCTCTCTACTCTTAAAATATTAAAAGCCCTCTCTAATCTCTATCTTGCCTCAGTTTATCCAACATTACAACCTCCTGCTCAATGGCCTAGGAAGACTTTTAAGGGCAGAATGGCCGATCTAGATGAATAGAGATATTTTTTTCTCTTCAGGACTTTGCTACATCAAATATTTTCAGGGACAAAACCAAAAATGAGATAAAAAATTCTCTGAAGTAAAGGAGAAGAATTTTCTGTGACCTAGAAAGGGCTTTGTTTATGTTTCTGCCATAAAATACAACAGACATATGCATATAAAATACTAGTTGGTCCCTGTTCTAGAGTATGCTAGAGTGAGAAATGAAAAAATGGGACTGAATTCAAGTTCTAGGCTCTTTCAATCTCTTTGTCATTGTCTCTCTGTGTGTGTCTGTCTCTGTCTTTGTCTCTGTCTCTATCTGTAATCTAGATGTACATATATAATGCATGCCTATATGTGTATGTCTTTTTTTATATCCCCTTTATTTCTAAATATATGCTTCCCTTATCCCCATTCAAAGCACCACCTCTTTGAACAGTTTTTTTAAAAAATAGAAAATTGCAACTTGCCAAATTAACCAGCCAATTCTGTCATGTTTGAGAATATATTCAATAGTCCACACCCACAGCCCTTCACCCCTGCAAAGAGGGAAGAAAAGAGCATTGTTTTCATCTGGGGACTAAATTTTAAATGCTGCACATCTTAAAATTGGGTACTCATCTTGAAGAAGCTAAGAAGAATCAAAGGGTAGGAAGATCCATTGAAAGAGGAAAAGAACTCTGGTTAGATCTGACTTTGGTTAAGAAGGAGGATCCTTGTCTTTGACTATCGAAAGGGTTATGTTTTAGACAGAGGATGAGACTTGTGGTAGTTCCAGAAGGTGCCTATGTTTAAATCCCAGTTTAGCCACTGATTATCTGTATGACTGTGCAAGTCAATTCTCTTCCTTACATCTCAGTTTCCTCATTTGTAAAATTAGGCAGTGGACAAGACACTCCTCTATCAATCATTACATTTCTAGGTCTGTGACATAATCAACCAAGTCAATAGGTACAAGGTATAATGAGAGTCCAGCTTAATGGAAGGAATGGATCCCCATAACAATGGACTTGGAAGCTGGAAGATCACATTGCCAGGGATTTTTGTAAAGGAGTACCCTTAATGAAGTAATTTGTCTTTTTTTTTTTTTCCCCTGAGGCTGGGGTAAAGTGACTTGCCCAGGGTCACACAGCTAGGAAGTGTTAAGTGTCTGAGACCAGATTTGAACTCGGGTCCTCCTGAATGCAAGGCTGGTGCTCTGTCCACTGCGCCACCTAGCTGCCCCAATGAAGTGTCTTTTGTCAGTTCAATCCTATGAATTTGTGATTCCATTATTCATAATCTATCACTTAAAGCTTCTGAGTTTCTCTGTTGTATCCCAAATAAAGCAGATTTACAGATGGAGTCTCAGTGACTTTAGAAATTCTCTCTCTTTAGGATAAATCATCCCATTGTTTCTGAGGCTGAAATGTTAATTCTATCTTGTCAAGTAGCCCTCCTCTGAAAATGTCAATAGTATTTTTAAGTGATTACATTTTGGGATTCCTAAAAATTACTTTTCCTTCTTCCCCATTCTCAAGAAAAAAAATAAATGACACAAAATATAATTCTATCTTTCTGAAAGGGATCTAGGTGCAGCCTGGCTTTGTTCTCAGCCTAGCTAGGCCCAACCTGAATAGCCTCTTTTGTGTGGAAACAATAAGACAATTAAATACCTCTAATTGAACAAGCTGGTTGCTAGGCAATCCCCTAAAAGCCTCCCAGAAACAAGCAGTCAGGGGAATAACAGAAGCAGAAAATAAACCCAAGTGGGCTGATTGTTTGTGTGGTCTGAGTGGCCTGGCAGGCCAGAACCAGGGGAAGCACTGATTTACTGCCCAGAGGGCATTTTGTTCATATCTCTATCATTTTCATTAGAAACTTCCAATTATATACAATCCTCTGCACAACTCCTTTTAATTCCCATGATCACTTGCTTTATGAGAAAGAGCTCAGAGGTCTATGGATGAAAGGCCATATGGGAGAAGGGAAAGTCACCACTTTCTTTTCAGTATCTTATATACTGGACCTTACCACTGCCTGTGGGCCCCATGACATTGTGTGTGTGTGTGTGTGTGTGTGTGTGTGTGTGTGTGTGTGTGTTTGTATGGGCATATATAGGTATACATACATACATATATAATATATATATATATATATACGTATATGTATGTATACGTGTATATATGGATATATTGTATATTTATGTATGTATATGAGTATATATATATATATGTATATGAGTATATATATAGAAGACTTCCATACTTTTCTATATAGAAGGCCTGTTCCATCCAGTTCCTTGATTTGGGGGGATGAGTATTGTCTCTGAATATTTGAAATGTTGTGGAACATGCATAAGGTTTGTTCCGCACCTCTCCAGCAGGAACCTGAGTTAGAATCCCAGATCTGCCCCGCTGATTTCTGGGTTTCTTGCCACAAGTTAGCAAAATGCTTGGGAAGTTGGTATAGAAGCTAGGAAGATGTGAGTTTGAATTCTGCCCTTAAGAGCAAGGTCATGGTCCCAGGAGAACTACTTCTTCTCTGTCATCTATAAAATAAAGGTTAGCATGTAGAGAAAGTCTTTGTAAGCCCTTAATATAAAGGTTGTCTTTTATTATATTAGAATCCCTATTTTCCATGGACCCAAATCATGTCAAATGTTGTTCGAAGCCTTACTCGATCCCCTTAATTTTTGTGTTCTCTCCTATTTCAAATCATCTTGTATTTATTTATAAAAGCACAGTTTAAGAGGGGATCTCCAAACCTGCCTTGTTCTGAACTCTCATTTTACAGAAAAGGGAGTTAAGACCCATGAGGTGCAGGGATTTGCCATAGGTAAAAAGTGGGAGACTGGACATCTCAGGTAACGTGAAGCCAAATGGTGGATCTTTGTTTCCAGTGTCATGCTGCTCCCAAGTGTTGTAAGCACTCACAGGAGCAGCTAGATGGTGCAACTTTTTTTTCCAGAGTTCAGTCTAAGAAAGCCAGTATCCATGAGTTTATTCCTTTTAAGTAGAGAGATGTTTATACATGGAGCACAATTAGAACTGAATTCAGGGTGGGCATAAACAACAGGGGTTATCAAGGCAAAACCCAAAGGGCGTGGGATCATAGAGAAGTCTTAGCAGCTCATCTCTGGACTGGGATGTTTATTAAAGCTGGGAGTTGACATAAATCAGGCTGGTATCACAGGGGAAGTTCTGAGTTCAGTGTGAGAATAGCACACGGAATTTTTGATATGTCCAGCTTAAAAAATGCTCAGTTTTATTTCTTGCATTGCTGGTTCTGATCCCAGATCAGTCCGACCTCCTCTGGATAATAAGGAGCTGGAGGAGATCAAAGTGGTTAGTCAAGTCATTAACCAGTGTGGAAGATCAGAGTTCAAAATTAGGGACTGTGAGGCTTAAATGTGATAATATTTATAAAGCAGGTGCCTAGAATGGAGTAGACAATGGATAAATGCTTTTCATTCTCCCCAAAAGAACATAAACTTCCTGAAGGGAAGAATCATTTTTCCCCCCAAGGACTCAGAAGAGTCCCTTTCCTTCTCAGAGACACTCAGAACAAGGTTTGTTCCTCCTAGATTTAGAGATACAAGATACCTTGAAGGTCAAAGAGCAAAATTTTCATCACACAGGGGGACATGCTAGGCTTAAAGGAGCCCTTTGAACTGTGAGAGGTCACACAGGTGGGCTAAGTTGGACACCAACTTCTCCATTCCTATTGTTTTTTCTCCTTAACAACAAACTTCATCCAAGGCCTCTTTTATTTACTTGTTTATTTACTTGAACCAATTTGCCAGTCATCCAGCCATCTTCCTTCTTTCTCCATCTTCAAAGAATCCGACATTTTGAACTGTATGGAACCTTAGTGGTAAGTGAGTTCAAGATCCTCATTTGAACCGAGTCCTATCTAAGTGACTTGTCCAGTCCCCATCTAAGTAAAGCATCTGAATTAGCACCCAGAGTCCCTGCAAATGCCTTGATTTAGCATGTTCTCCACAAATCCAGTTAGCAGCCTTAATGCTGCCAGTTGAAGGGAATTTCCTATAGCCCAGTCTGTGCCAAAGGAGTTCAGTCCCCTTCCTCAGAATGAATCAGAGTGTGTGTGTGTATATATGTATATATGTATGTATGTATGTGTATATATGTACATATATGTATATATACACATATATATATACATATGTGTGAATAGGACATCTTTGTGGTGTCCTGGATACAGTAATCAGCCTAGAGTCAGGAAGACTCATCTCCCCAAGTTTAAATTATGCATCAGAGTCTCCCCTCCCATTTTACTCAGTTTCCTCATTTGCAAAATAAGCTAAAAAAAGAAATGACAAACCACTTCTTTATCTTTTCCAAGAAAATACTCAACTGAATTAAGAAGAATCAGACATGACTGAACAGCAAAGTATAGAGAGACATACATGTGTGTATATATATGCATATATTCATAAATGTGCATATGTATACATACACATTTCCAATGACTGATAGAATTAATGACAGAAATGTGCCAAAATGTTTGTGGCAGCCCTTTTCATAGTGGCTAGAAGCTGGAAGATGAATGGATGTCCATCAGTTGGAGAATGGTTGGGTAAATTGTGGTATATGAAGGTTATGGAATATTATTGTTCTATAAGAAATGACCAGCAGGAGGAATACAGAGAGGCCTGGAGAGACTTAAATCAAGTGATGCTGAGTGAAACGAGAAGAACCAGAAGATCATTATACACTTCAACAATGATACTGTACGAGGATGTATGCTGATGGAAGTGGAAATCTTCAACATAGAGAAGAGCTAATCCAATTCCAATGGATCAATGATGGACAGAATCAGCTCCATCCAGAAAAGGAACACTGGGAAATGAATGTAAACTGTTATTTTTACCTTCTGAATCCAATTCTTCCTGTGCAACAAGAAATTCGGTTCTACACACATATATTGTATCTAAAATATACTGTAATATATTTAACATGTATAAAACTGCCTGCCATCTGGGGGAGGGGGTTGGGGGAGGAAGGGAAAAAATCTGAATAGATGTAAGTGCAAGGGATAATGTTGTAAAAAATTACCCATGCATATGTACTGTCAAAAAAAGTTATAATTATAAAATAAAATAAAAATTAAATTAAAAAAAAGAATTAATGACAGAAATGACTTCAGAAGTTCGAGTCCAATCTTTTCATTTTCCAGATAAGCAAGTTCATTTGCAAACATTTTTCCCCTTTTGCTACTAGCATCCTTAACCTATGGTTTCTCTCTCCTTTATCTAAGCTAGTTTATCCGTTTGTAACCAGTGATTAGTCCCTTGGATATGGCTAGCTTGCTAGTGAGGAAGGCTGGGAAAGGAAAGGAGAGCATTCTCAACTTTTCATAAGAATTATTATCTACTTCAGCTATTGAACTCAAGCTGGTCCTTTCCCAAGCCTTGCTTCCTCAGCATAAGCCCCACTTTCATTAATAATAATAAAAAATAATTTATTATTAATGAAATTAATTGATTAAATTAATCGACATGCTCAATTCAAATCAATAATATAAAATGAAACTCCATATTCTGAGAAGTAGCAAACCTGCATCCACTCAAACATAGGGTACATGCCCCCATAATTGCACATGTTGTCGGGGGAAGAAATTTACACTCATAAGACATTTGCCCATGGGCATGGATGTAGAATACAAATGTGGTCAGGACACCGTGGAGAGGACAAATGAAGGAAATGTATGGGATTGGCCCAAACACATGGGGCAGCTCATGTCCCCGATGCCACAGAATCTCTGTCTCCTGTTCATCATCACATTTTCCCCTCTATGGGACATTGGTTTTACGTGGCACGCCGTAAATCCTGATGGATGTTTAGTTTCTGATAATCGCTGCTATGCTGGGCTCATGGTTTCCTTATCATTCCCAGCACAGACACTGGGCAAGAAGATATGGGTCTCCGACTTCAACCAGAATTAGTCACTTAATCAACAAGAATTCATTAAACATTCCCTATGTATCCCTAACTACCAAAAGTACAATAATAATTGTAAAATTCTTAGACTAGTACCTGGCACATAATAGGTGCTATAGAAATGTTCATTATTATTACGATTACTATTATTGCTCCTATTACCACACATTTCCCCCCAAGGATCAAGACACAACGTGGAATCTAGATAGCAATATAGTCATCCAGGTGCAATTCAATTAAATTCAGTTCAATAAGCAGTACTTAACATACAACATACAAACACAAAAGTTAAATTAGTGTCTTCCCCCAAGCAGAATATCCTCTCCTTGGGGATGCAACATTTGCATAAATAAATTCAAGGTAATTTGAGAAGTATAGCTCATATAAACTCTGGGGATCCTTATTGCAACTCCTCTTCCCACTGAGAAGTCAGTTCCCCAGAGATAGGCTGGAGCTAAATGCAGGGACCGCTGATGGATAATGGGGTGGTTTGGTATTGTTTCTAATGTTACAAGCTTGAGCTCTCGCCGTGTATTTACCTCCAAAGTTATAAATTAAAAATAATTTTTTCAAGCAGATTTAAGTGGCATTAATCAAGGTCAATGTAACAAGACTGTAAATTAAGAGCATTTGATACAAAACACACACCCACTTTAATGTCTGACACACTCTCCCAGAAGTACATACAGAATTCAACAGAAAATGAAGACATGTTGTAAAGGGACAATTCACATATCTTAGTTTGTAGAAATCTTATTGTTTTCCTTCCATTTGTGGGCTACTCAGAAGGTTTTCCTTAAGTGTGATAAGTCTGTGTCCATCCTACCATCTTTGAGACCCAATGTGACTAAGGATGCCTTTGGGAAGACATGAGGTCTAGCATCTCTGGACCCTTGGAAGTTCCCAATGTCATCCTTTAGTCAATGAACTGGGAAGAAGGTGCCATAGCTAAGGTCAAACCAAAGGCCTCTCTTAACACCTCCAGGATCTTCCTTCCTCATGCTTATTCCAATTTCCTCCTCAGCTAACTTGATAATATATAGTTATTTCCTTCCAGATTGTCAAGTTTCATCACTTTATATAAATATGGTTCTTGCGCATCATCTTTCTGGCTCAAAAGCTTTTAGCAGTTTGTCAATGGCGGCCTGGTGACTAAAATATGTTTTCACCCCATCAAGGCGTCAAGGTGAAAATGGCATAGGGATAGTTTTGCTCCCACCCCTTTAAAAAGACGAGATTAAATGACAGAATCATCAAAAAATTCTTATTAGGAACCAAGACTTGAAGGAAGTTAAAGAACTAAAATATGAATAGAAGGGACAGCATTGCAAACATGGGGTGGTGTGGGAGGATTGGGAATGAGGCCTATGCAACGTTACAGAGATATAAGAAGGAATATGAGGTGAGGGAATGCTGAGTTCTTTGCCAGAATCCTGCAGCAAAAATTGCTTTAGTATAGACAAGTATACATATATTGTATTTAATTTATACTTTAACATATTTAACATGTATTAGTCAACCTGCCATCAAAGAGAAGGGGTGGGGGGAAAGAGGGGAAAAGTTGGAACAAAAAGTTTTGCAATTGTCAACGCTGAAAAATTACCCATGCATATGTCTTGTAAATAAAAAGCTATAATAAAAAAAAGTGCTTTAGATTTGGAGCTGGTCCACTTGGATTTAAGTTTCGCTGCCAGGGTGATTATATCCCTCTAGTCCTCAGTTTCCTCATTTTAAAAGTACAAGAATTCAACTAGGTGACATCTGAAATGTTTTCCACCTCTAAATGTACAATCCTATCATGTCTCTCTTGCAGCCCAATTTAGCTGGAAGTCAGACAACATAAAAGGAAGCGATCAGAAATAAGTCTGGAAAGGTTGGCCGAAGACAGATGTTGAGGAACATTCGGTGCTAAGCTGAGAAGCTTGAATGTTTTCCTATAGGCCAAAGCTTCTTAAACTTGGGTCGTGACCCCATATGGAGTCGTCTAATTTATTTTCAACGTTTGAATTATATATCGATTTTATCTACCGGCATACCTGGATTTGCGTAAAATTTTCTGGTTCTTTTCTTAAATTAAAAACAAACTAATTGATACAAAATATCATTACCCAAAATAAGTGGAAGATTTTCCTCACAAATATCTGTTGAGACCATGGGGAAATAATTGAGTGCAAACTTAATGTACAAGGGAATGAAGCTAATATGTATAGAATATTGATGTCTCAGACCCCCACAATTCTGATGCTCAAGACATCTTTGTTCTTTCTCACTCCGGAAGGCTGAGATTCTCTTCCACCATATGGAACTGAAGTCTCACTCCTGGGGTGCTATTTAACTCTCTGAGAAACTGTGTAGACCCCTAGCTTTGGGATGGCGGTATCCTCTCTGGTTTTTCAGTTCTTCAGTTCTGTTCTGTCAGGATTTTGAGATATGTCACCTTTCTGGCAGGAGGAAAAGGGAAGTCCAGTCACTCTGAACAGCTCTTTTTCCTACGGTGATTGACAGACCTCAGGGGAGACCCAGCCTTTCATACAGTGACCATCTAGCATATTTTTCGAATCTTAATCTCTGAAAACTAGGCTATTTTTAGGCATTGGAAATGTATTCACTCAATAATCACCAAACTGTTTGGACTGGAGAATATCACACGTTTTAGAATAGAATGTTTTTTTCTCTTAATCTATTCCAATGAGTGACTGGTGAAAAACAGAGGCTGGCAACCTATGACATTGGCTCAAATGTATTATCTGAGTTGGCTCTTTCTTATGCAAATAAGTTAGTAGAGGCTCAAATCTTTTTCTAAGTATGGAATGATTCCTAACAACTGAAATGATCTCATTTTTAAGCCTCCCTGTCTATCCTGGACCTTTAAGGCTTGAAAACTTATTGAAGTTATGAGAGAAACACCCCCTTACTTAATAATGTATATATAATTTACCAAATATTTACCAATATATGACCTGATGCTTACATTATCCTTCAAAAGGTCACTAATTTTTATATGCTTACAGAGCAGAAATCTGCATTTCTCTAAGAAACCCCAGGTTATCCTGCAGAACTTAAGGAAAAAAATGGAGTATAGACCAGACTGCTGTTTACAATCACATTGAGATGACATGTAATTAATCCAAAACTAAGGAATAATTTTTAACAGATTTTTGTAATCATTGACATTCATGATTTCCAAATTATATGGAGCAAAAACCATTAAAAAAAATCTATCAGAAGATACCAAAATCTTCTGGAAATTAGGAAAGGGTATCTTTCTTTTTTGTAGTTATTTTATTTTTATTATGTTATGTGTAAAAAATTAATATTCATTTTTAAAACTTTCAGTTGGAAATTCTCTCCCTTCTTTCCCCCACAGCTCCCCCTGGGAAGACAAGCAATTCAATATAGAATATAGGTATATAACCATACAAAACATATTTTCATATTGGTCATGTTAATGAAAGAAAATATAGACACACAAAAAACTCAAGAAAAAATATTAAAAGTATGCTTCAATCTGTATTCGGACACTGTCAGTTCTTTCTCTGAGGTTATTTTTTATCACGTCTTTCAGAGTCGTCTTATATGATTTTATTGCTAAGAGTAACTAACTCATTCATAGCTGATCAACTTAAAATATTGCGGTCCCTTGTACACAGTTCATTCCACTTTGTATCTGCTTATGGAAGTCCTTCCAGGTTTTTCTAAGAGCATTCTGGTCATCATTTCTAATAGCACGAAAGTATTCCATCATAATAATATAACACAATTTCTTCAGGCTTCCCTAATCAACGGGCATCCCCTCAATTTCCAATTCCAGGAAAGAGCTGTTATAAATATTTTGTACATATAGATTTATTTGGTTTTAGTTGTTTTTTTTTTTTTAATATCTCTTTTGAGATACAGAACTAATAGTAGTTTGGTTATGTCAAAGGTTTTGTAGCCCATTAGGCATAGTTCCAAATAGCCCTACACAATCATTAATTCAGTTCACAATTCCATCAACAATACATTTTTTTTTCATTTTTCCTATATCTTTTTCTGTTCCATCAGCCAATCCAATGGGTATGAAGTAGTACCTGAGTATTGTTTTAATTTACATTTCCACATTCATAGTAAGTTAGAATATTGATTCCTCCGCTCCCACAATATAGCTATAGATAGCTTTGGTTACTTCCTCTGAAAACTGTTCCTATCTTTTGAAGACATAAATTGGGGGATTTTATTTTTATAAGTTTGATTCAATTTTCTATATGTTTGAAAAATCAGGCCTTTATTAGAAAAATCTGCCTTGAATTTTTCAATTACTTTGACTAACTGTAATTATCACCATCCTATTCCCCTCCCATTTATTCTATTCTCTTTCATCTTTCCCTCCTCAAAGGTGTTTTGCTTTTAACTATCTCCACTTCAACCCCTCTCTCTTATTCCCTTCCCTTTCTAATTCCTAGAGGGTAAGGTAGATTTCTAAACCATATCGAGTGTATATGTTATCTCCTCTTTGAGCCAATTCCAATGAGAGTAAGTTTCACTCATTCCCTTTTACTTTCCCCTCTCTTCCCCTCCTCTGTAAAACTTTTTCTTGTCTCTTCTCTGTGAGATAATTGATCTCAGTCTACCCCTCTCTTTCCCTTTCTCCAAGTACTTTATTTTTTACTCCTTAATTTTCTTTTATTTTTCTTTTTATCTTATTTTTATTTTTTCCCCCCTGAGGCTGGGGTTAAGTGACTTGCCCAGGGTCACACAGCTAGGAAGTCTTAAATGTCTGAGACCAGATTTGAACTCACGTCCTCCTGAATTCAAGGCTGGTGCTCTATCCACTGAGCCACCTAGCTGCCCCCTCTTTTATTTTTAGATATACTTTTACATTCAACTTATATCTGTATTCCTCTATTTATATACATACATATATGTGTATATAGAATATATAAACAGTCTTAATAATTAGGTCTAATAAGTAACAAATATCAACTTTGTATACAGTAATGCAAATTTTAACCATATTAAATCACTTGTGATTTCCCTTTCCTTCTCTTGAGTTTTATATTTGAAAGTCAGGTTTTCTATTTAGTTCTAGTCTTTTCATCAAATTTCATCAAAATTCTTTATTTCATTGAATATTCATCTTTCCCCTGAAGGATTATATTCAGCTTTGCTGAGCAGGTGATTCTTGGTTGTAATCCTAGCTCTTTTGCACTCTAAATCTTTTGCTCTCTAAAATACTGTATTCTAGGCTCTCCAATGCTTTAATGTAGAAGCTACTAAATATTGTATTATCCTGACTCTGGTTCCAAGATACTTGTACTGTTTCTATCTGACTGCCTATAGTATTTTCTCCTTGATGTGGGAGCTCTGGAATTTGGTAAGATTATTCCTGAGAGTTTTCATTTTAAAATGTCTTTTAGGGGATAATCAGAAAAATCTTTCAATTTCTTTTTTTACCCTTAGGTTCTTGAATATCAAGACTATTTACTTGATAATTTCTTGAAAGATAACATATTGGCTCTTTTTTGAACATGGTTTTAAGTTAGTTCAATAATTTTTTTTAAGTTATCTCTCCTGGATTTACATTCCTGGATTATCTTCTATTTTTTATTCTTTTGAGCTTTTTTTTTAAAATTGTTTCTTGATTTCTCACAAAGTCATTAGCTTCCATTGATTCTCATTTTTAAGGAATTATTTTCTTCCATGAGTTTTTGTACCTCCTTTTTAAGGCATTCTGCTACACAGTGGCTTTTTGTATCTCTTTTACTATTTGACATAGTCTGTTTTTTGAGGTGTCATTTTCTTCAGTATTTTTCTCTGTTTCACTTTTACCAAACTGGTGACTCATTTTTCATAATTTTCTTGCATCACTCTCATTTCTCTTTCCAGTTTTTCCTCAACCTCTCATGCTTGATATTTAAAATCCTTTTTGAGTTCTTTCATGGCCTGAGACAAATCCATATTTTCCTTTGAAACTTTGGACGTAGGAGCTTTGACTTCATTACCTTCTCCTGAGTCTGTTTTGAACTTTCTTCATACCATAGTAACTTTCTACGGTCAGAATTATTTTCTTCTTGTTTGCTTATTTTCTCAGAGTTTTAATTTTTAATTTTAAAAAATATTTAAAGTTTTATTTCTTTAAATTTTTAAAGTTCCTTTTCTTAAAATAATGCTCTGTCTCTAGGGTAGAGGGTGCACTGACCCAAACTTTAGAGTTTTGTGCTGCTGTTTTCAGAGATACTTCTAGAGACTTGTAAGTTTTTATCTTCCAAGTTGTTTTGACCTGAGGAAAGGTATTTATAAGTCTCTTTGCCAATGCTTTGGTCTATTTGACCACAAGTATTTTTTCTGCCCTATAACTTTAAGAGAGAATTCACTATGCTCCACTATGGCTGCAAGCTCCTCATCCTGGGACTAATTTAGTGACCCTAAAATTGTGACCCAGATCTGAGTATAGGCAAAGCAACAAAGTCTTGTTTATAATGCTGGCCGAGATTCCCCTGGGATCTCCTTCTGACTCCCTTTATTTCTTTGGGCTGAGAGCTCTAGAAGCAGTTGTTGCAGCTCTTCATTCAGTGATTCCCAAGGCTTATTCCTTATTTGCTGGGGTTGATTTGGGGCAGCTTGTGCTAAACTGTGCTTCACTCTCACCTGGAATAACAGACCTTATTCTATGAAGCAGGCTTCTTCTATTCCTTTTCCATTTCCTTCATATATTACATAGTCTCAATCAAAATATAACTCGGGTTCCCTTCCTATATTATAACTAGATCTGGCTACCCATCCTGCACTGCCATGATCCCTGTTTGATATTCATCTATTTCATCTATAAAATAAAGGTCTTAGGTTAAATCCTCTCTACTTCCACCTTATATTGTATTATTCTTTGAGTATGCGTGTAGAATGTTGAATAATCGGAAGGCATGATATGAATTGCAGTTATCATATTACTATTCACTTAACAAAGCATTTTTTCTCCCAGCATTTTTAGAGGCATCTAGAGTGATTATTAAGAATTTTATTTTGCTCAGGAGAGGAGAAAACTGATGATTAAAGATGTTGAATAGAGACATGCAGGAACCCTGGAAAGAGTCACCAATGACCACCACCAGTCTTGCTTCCAGCACCATCCACATAACCATCATCTGTCAAGGTGGATCCTGTGGAAAAGGGGCCAGCTATCTTCACCAACTGTTGCATGTGGAATGGGAGAGCCAGCCTAGCTAGAGCAGCAAAGCATCTCAAGGAGAGCAAAAAGGCATTATGCGCCAGACAGGTCAGGGCATCAAGACTTGACCACCATTTTCCTTCATTCCTCTGGAGACAATCCAACATCTGAACTCAAGATCCTTGAGAAAGACAATGTTTTACCCTAGTGTCCTTAGCATTGTTTCAGGAAACAGTCCCTGTGGAGTTGTAGCATGACAAATAATCCTATAGGAGATAAATTTACAGCTACTGAAGACCCCCCAAAAGAGATTTTTCCATACTGAAGACTTTGGCGCTATTGAATGCTTCCATATCAGAAATTAGTTTGGTTTTATCAGTGAGAATTTTATTAAAGAAGAGTCATGACCATCTACTTTACCATCAATCCCTAATTGATCCTTATGTCCCTAATAAGACTTTCCCATGTGATTTACAGTCATCCCTCCATATTATTGTTTTTCCCATTAGAAGATGAGTCCTGAGTACAGAGACTTTCTTTTCTCTTAGCATTTAGCCCAATACTTTGCACATAGTAAAGGCTTAATAAATGCTTTATTCATTCATTTATCCACTTATCCAAAATCACAGAGATAATGACTTGTAGATCCAAGCTTTCCACCAGTCATTAGCTGGTTCCGTTCTTTCAACTAACTCCCAAGTACACTTCTCTTTCCTTTATACCCCAATTACTTTCATTAAATTTACAGTGTATTGTAGGCAGTTGAATTTCTAAGAAGTGATAGAATTTGCTTAGGGAGTCAAAGGCCATTCTCTACTCATTGAAATGTCTTTCACTCAGCTTTCTAATTTTCATTAGTTTCTGCAACAGATCTGTGGCTCATGTAAACATTTTGACAGAAAATGGGCCATGGGGACTATAGCCAAAAATGTATCTGAAGATAAATGTAGCATGACTTGCAACATACAATTTTCTTTGCATAGAAAGAAAATGAAGTGATGACAGAGTTCCCCAAACCTATTCTGCTCCTGAAATTACATTCTGACCTTGCTTTCCTGTAGACAACTCTGAGAAAGGAAAAGTCGGCAGCCCAAGATTTCCTGTTGATATTGGTTAGTAAACAAGCTATTCCATTTGAAGGGCTGGTCCATTTTTTGCTAGGACAGTTTCCCCCCCCACCAAGAGTCCACGTGAGGTAGGGTGCTACAGTGATGCTTCATGACTGGGATGCTCTTCCTCCATATTCCTACACTTTAGAATCACTTCTTCCCACTTGAAATTGCTTTCCGGATAATTTCTTGCTGTAGACTTATTCGTATGTGTCTGTGTTTCATAGATTGTTTGAGAATCAGTTTCCTCATCTATAAAATGAGTTAGAAAAGGAAATAGGATACACTTCAATGCTATTGACAAGAAAATCCCGAATAGGGTCACAAAAAAGTTGGATATGATTGAAACTACTTAACAACAATAAGAAATTAGACTGTCTTTTGTCTCAATTGCTATCTGGGCCTTCATTATTATGTGGATGCTACCTCAGACAACCTTAGACAAAGGCCCGAGAAAGAAGTCGCTGCATCCCGGTCCATTATCAGTCATCTTGATTTTTGTCTCGCCATTGGATTTCAATGACTCTGGAGGAGATGGTGAGCCGATGACTTTGCACAGCCCTACCTCCCTTAAATCCAATTCATAAGCAAGTCAAGACATCGCCTTTGTGATATTATTGATGCTCTCTGAGAACAACGTACTACTACCACCCCCAACTACAATATCCTTCCAGTGGAATGTATGTTTCCTTAGAGCAGAATCCATTTCATTTTGTCTTTCTACCCCCAATGGCCCCTAATAGCCTCTTAACAGGATTGTGGAATAGAATTTAGTAGCCAGAAGAACACTAAATAAGAATACTTGAGCTTCAGTTCCAGCATTTGTCCATGAATCCTGTGACTTGTTTCAATCACTCTTTAAATACCATCATGACTTTAGGGTTAGCTTATGAGCTAGTTAGGTAGCACAGCAGAGTCTTGAACCTGAAGAAAGAAAGATCCGAGTTCAAATACAGCCTCAGATACTTGCTAGCTGTGGCACCCTGGGTAAGTGACATGACTTAGTCTTTTCATCTGTAAAATAAGGATAATAATAATCCTTACCTCTCAGGGTAGTTGGGAGGATCAAACATGCAGTATGCTTTGAAAACTTCCAACATTCCATTTAGATACTGACTAGCTATTATTGTAAACTGGGAATAACACTATTTTCACTAACTATTACATATAATTATTATGGGGAAAGTGATTTGTAAACTGTGAAGCATGAGAGAATGTGAGCTATTATTAGTAAGGTAGCAGGAAAAGTTCTGAAAGAGGAGCCAACAGACATGTATTGATATTCCTGCTTTGTCATCAATAAACTGGGTCATTTTGGGCAGGTCTCCAGATCTCTGTTTCCTTCTGCAAAAGGTCAATTTTGAACTAGGTGCCCACTGAGTCCCTTCTCACTTCTAGGTCTGTGATCCCATTGACTTCCAATGAGAATTGTAGGAGTCAGATTTTCTTATTGTTTTAATAATTACTTTGGATGGGGTTTTCTCAGCTTTTTGGGACACCCAAGGGTTTGTCTATTTTCCTTGGAGAAAGGGCAAGTGTACCCCTTCTATTATCACTATACATACGTGTGTGTGTATACTTTTTAGTGTGTGTATATATGTGTATGTGTGTATATATATCTATATATATGTAGATATATAGATATATATACACACATATGTATATTTTAAATATACATGTATATATATACATACATATATATTTTATATATACATTATATATACATATATATACGTATACATATATATACATATATATATTTTTTACATATATATATATATTTCAGCTATAAGGGATTGCTGGTTTAGCCCTTAAGTTAAGTTCCTTATTTATCTATTAGCATGCTCACTTAATCTTTAACAAAGTTTCCTCATTACTTATGGTTCTGGGTCAGAGAGACTGAGATCTGGATGGGAGGCTTTCCCACTGGAATCAGGACCGTGTCTGTCCCTATTCGGGAGCCAAATTGTGAAAGTCTGGCCTAGCTCCTCTGAAGGGCTCAGAATAAGTCCTTAAATGCGATGGTCCAGTCTAGCTCCTTTGAACGGTTCAGAATAAGTCCTTGTCAGGATAAGCAAAAGTCCTTGCCCCATGTGTGGACGCCAATTTGTAACATGCTGTTGTCTCCAGAAGCTGCCCATCGCTCTCTGGGAAGAGATCTGCTGTGTCAACTCAAATCTCTCGGACAGAGGGTGAAGGAAAATCAAAATTAGCAGCAGAGGAAATGGAAAAAGGCTTCCTGCACAAAATTGCACTTGAGCTAAGATTTTCCAAGAACTGGAGGTGAGGAGCCCATGCATTCTGAGATTAGAAATAGTAAGTGCAGAAGCATGGAGATGGCAGGTGAGTGCATAGATGAAGAGAAGCAGTTAGCATTGGTGAAACAGGGTATTAGAGAAGCAAGCTAGAAAGGTAGATCAGGGCTAGGTTGTGAAGGGTTTTAAATGCCAAACAATGGGGTTTATATTTCATCCCAGAGGAAACAGGAAAAAATGCAATTGATTGAATTGGGAGTAACATGGTCAGAAACCAATAAGAAAAAACATTTGGCAGCTAAGGGGAGTTTGGACTGGGGAGGAAAGAGATGGAAGGTACAGAGAACTTCGAGCAGATGGTTGCAGGAGCTCAGTTAGAAGGGATGAGAGCCTGTGCTGGGGTGGTTGGCAGTTAGGTGGTAGAGAGCACAGATTGTCAGCTCTGAAGTCAGGGAGATGCATCTTTGTTCGTTCAAAGCAGGCTTCCCATTCTGACTGACTCAGACCACATCATTGAACTCTGTTTGCCTCAGTTTGCTCATCTATAAAATGAGCTGGAGAAGGCATTGACCAACCACTCTAATATCCATTCCAGTCAAGAAAATTTCCAATGGATCACAAAGAATTGGACAAGACTAAAAATGACTAGACAGCAACATGAAAGTGATAGCTATATAGGAGTGAGCAATGGGAGAGACAGATTTAAGAGAAATTGTAGGATAGAAATGATAAGATTTAATAACTAAGCGAAAACACTTGAGATCAAGGGAAGGAAGAATGAGATAACAGAAGTTCAAAACTGGGTAAGTGGAAGGATGCTTCTTTTCAGAAAAAAGGTAAAGTTCAACAGGGGAATATGTTTAAGATTAGGAAGGATCATGGGTTTTTTTTTAATGTGTTCAGTTTATTGACAGATTTACTGAATGACCAGCGTGAAATGGACTGAGTCAACTACTTTTTGGGTGATGGAGCCTTCCCTTCCTTCAAAAGTTGGGAATTTTCCCCCTGGGACCCATGGCATTTTATTTTAATATAATGATGGCTATTACAAAATAAGGAATGTCTTTTTTAACCTTGGGTATTTTATTTTAAGAATTTAAAAATTATTCAAGAATCTGTACACTTTATCAAAGTAATCATGACCCAGTGAAAGCTAAGAACTCTGGTCTAAAGAAGTAGCTTATGGAACTTATGTTTCAAGCAACTGACCAAAAACCCTTCCCTTGGGAGAATGAGGAGTTTATTTTTCTTTTGCCCTTCAAATGATATCAAATATGCAACCACCCTTTTCAATAAATTTGTTAGACCAATTTTCAAAGGCCCTTCAAGCAGAAAAAAATAAATCTCTGCATAGATCCTTTTGTAATACTCCTGGGATATTCTCCATGTGCAAATGAAACCCTAAACTGCTGATGAATATATTGCCAAGGTCCCAGCAATGGGATGTAACATCAGAGATTGAGGCCTAGAAGGGCCCCCAAAGGTTGGTCATCTAATCTAACCCCCTCATTTCACAGGTAAAGAAACGGAAGTGGAGAAAAGTTAAATGCTTTTCCAAGTTCAATAAGCATGATATAAATAAAAACAGATTTGATTTCACAACTTCTACTGAAAAATCTAGTGATCTTTCCAAAACACCAAGCAATTAGGCCAATGTTTTTGTTTTTATTGTGAAATGTGTCTTTCAATAAGCTTAATAAGTTTGTATTTGTTATTTTTAATCACGCCTGACTCATGACTCTGGGGTTTTCTTGATAAAGATTTCTCTTTCTCCAACTCATTTTGCAGATGAAGAAACTGAGGCAGACAGGGTTAAGTGACTTGCCCAGGGTCACCCAGCAAGTTAGTGTCTGAGGCTGAATTTGAACTCAGAAAAATGAGATTTCCTCAGTCTAGGCCTAACTCTGTATGCCCTGGGCTACCTAACTTCCCTTTCATAAGTTACAAGGCAGTTAAAATGCCACCGATGCAGTGAAACATCCCCTGAATTTGGCGTCAGAGAACATGGATTCAAATCCTGGCTACACACTTTATTACTTGTATAGCTTTGGACCAGTCACTCTCAAATCCTGTTTTCTTTTTTCATCTGTAATTGAAAGGTTTGGAATAAATGCCCCCAACAATCCTTTCAGCCCTAAAACTATGGACTCATCATCCTCTTGTATATTGAAATAGGAAGGCACCCCAAAAGAAAAGGAAAACAATTAAAGACCATATATTTTGGGCTACTATTGTCAGATATTATTGTTGTACCTCCAAAAACCAGGAGATTATGTCACCTTTGCCATGTCTTTTTGGAGTTGGTAGAAAAAATTCTCCATCAACAGGAGAGTATTATAGAAATGGGAACTTTTATTCTCAATCTCTTTGTTTTACAGATGAGGAAACTGAGGCATAGGGAGGGATAGTGTTTAAAATAAAACATTACTCCAGAAGCAGAAAAGTTTTACTTCCACTCTTTAACAAGCCAGAGGGAAGAGTGAAATGGCAAGTTTCCAAACAGTTGAAATATAAGTGACATCCTAGCTTACAAAGAAGGCGCTAGGTCATTTGTTTTGCCCGTGTGCCAAGGAGAACAATGTCCTGGTTACATTAAGCAGTCACAAGCAGACCAGCTGTCTTTGAGACTTGGAAGTATATTATATTCCAATCAGTTTCTTGCTAATTAAAGATGTAAAGCATTTGGTCCACAGTGGTAAGTGAGTGTGTGACATTAATTGTTCAATCCCGCCATCTACTTTTTTTTTCTCCTTCCTGTTCTGATTCAGGGTGTCTGGTGCCCAAGAAATACAACTTGAATATATTTTAAGAGGACTCTCCAATGTTACCTCCCTAGTATATCAACACAGTAAAAATAAAAGATGGTGTTTACCCTGCTTGGGGGTGAACTTTCTGTACCCTGGAGTGTATATTAGCACAGAGAATGTTAACACTGTACATTAAAAGCAGGAACTCTTGGACATGAAGGCATGCATCTAATGGCAAGAGCAAGGTGAGGTCATCTGGGGGGAACTTGGGAGGAAAGCAGGTACGTAATGAGCCAGCCGTGCCCTCTGGATTTCATGTAAATCCAGGCTGGCTCCTGAAATCAGAGGAAGTAAGATCCTGAATGTATCCCAGGGCTCCAAGTTTTTACTGAAGCCCCATTTCATTTTCCAAGTATATATGGAGCATGAGATTGAGCATCAGCTCTGGAGTCAGGAGGACCTGAGTTCAAATCCAGCCTCACATCCTTACTAGCTGTGTGACCCTAGACAAGTCAGTTACTCCTACTTGCCTTGGTTTCCTCATCTGTAAAATGAGCTGGAGAAGGACGTGACAAATTAGTCCAGTATTTTTTACCAAGAAAACCCCAAATTAGGTCACACGGAGTCAGACAGGACTGAGACTACTCAACCATATAGTTGTCCCGTGTGTACCCCATGGGCACACAAAGCAGCATGGGGGGATGAATGACACCAAGATTCAGCACCAGGAGGCTTGGTGACTCCAGCCCCGGCTGTACCACACATAAAGCAATGGGCATGGGGATGTGGAGCCCAACAACTACAATCAAATGGACTTAAGGTGCTGTTCTACTTGGCAAATTGTTCCTTTGTTTTGCTTGATCATGCTCATTTGTTGATTTTTTTTTCTTTTTTATTGAAGTGAGAGAACCAAAAAAGAGGGGAAACATACAAAAAAAGAAACAAAGGAACAAAAGAGTCAGTGAAGCTTCTTAAAAACACAGGGAATGGAACAAAAGAGAGTTCAGAGGAAAATACACCCAAGCAGTTCAGCTTTAAAAATAACACGGTGAATTTATTATGTACTTTAATGGAAAACAGGCTACATAATAGAGATTTGAGGGGTCAAATATAATCATTTGTTAAATTTTCTACTTTATATTTGGAAATGTTCTCTTTTTATTATTAAATTGCAAATATAAGAAAAGATGTTTAAATGTATTATAACATCTCAGAGATTAGCCTAGCCCCTTTTTATTCTATAGTTCAGGAAACTGAGGCTGTGAAAGGGGTAATCATTTATTGGAGGTTACACCCAGAGAAATGAAGCAATGGACTCCAAATTCTCTATTACTCCTCCCCGTTTCCATACCATTTCCCAGTTCACGGGATAGTTTTATTATAAGAGCCCCAGGAGGTAAATGGTGGGGGTGATGGTGCTCTACTATTCTCCCTCTCATAAAGATTATCAGCAGTACGGTTCTGAATTCAAATCAATTTTGTGGCCTTAGAACAATCAATTCCTACTGTCTTTCAGTCTCAGTTTCCTCCTCTGTAAATGAAAAAGATTTGAAGTGGATAATAATGGTGATAATTAAAGTTCTTATGGTTATCCTTTATTCTTGAAGAGGACCAAAATGACATCATTATGTTGGGATCCTTACTGTGTGTCCGACTGTGGCTGATCAGAGTAATCTAAGCTCAGGATGCTCGGCCACAAGTCAGACACAAAGAGTTCATATTAAAATTTGGAGTAAGCTCTCTAACTTTGAGCACTTGTATTTGTTCTGAGCTAATTCCACTCTGCTTTGCTCATGGAGCACGGACCCTTCTCTGATGAGGGTACGCCATGATGGGCAGACCTGTGCCAATAAATCATTTCTCAAGTTCTTTAATGCCCTTGTATGGCTTTTTCTGGCCACCTTGTGAGTGTTTGTCCCATGTGAATTCTCCATAAAATATTCTTTTTGGCAAGCTTACATCTCACATTGAAACACTGGCCAGCCCAGTGGAGTTGGAAGACTTTAGTTCTTTAGAAATTTAGTTCAAGAAAAGACTTCAGTTTCTGAGTTTTCCTAAGACAATTCCAATAGAAGCGATTCAGGTTCCTGGCATGGCGCTGGTAGAGTACGCAGTCTTGACAGGCATACAACCATGAGGTCAGCACAAGGACTCGGAAGACTCTCAAGTGGGTGGTCAGTCTGATACTGCTCCTCTCCCACATTTTCCTTCAAAGCCTCCCAAATGGTGATCTAGGTCTGACAATGAATGTCATCAACATCAAGATCTATAATGTTCTGTTGTCTCTCAATTATAATCTTTTTCTGGGAGGAGGTTTCTTTTCTTTAGATCCTTTTCTCTGTGAGCAGGCTTCTTGGGAGGCTTCTGGAGCCTCCAGCCAGAGTGAAGGTAGAATCTCAAATCCTCTTCTTTCTGAATCCTGGCTCTGAATGTCTTCCAGCTTCCCTTCGTCTTCCTCTTCCCAGTTCACCTGGGAAGTCTTGAAGTCTTGTCCTTAACCCAATCCAGTCTGCCTTTGTTCCAGACTGCCTTCTCCTTTTATCCTCTCAGAAAATGGGCTTGTGGGTACTCCAGGGGCTTGTGGGAACTCTTTACTGACCAATGAGTAAGCTCCTTTTAAAGGTGTAAACTCATTTAAAGGTTTGAACTAAAGGTGTGAACTCTGAGCTAGAGAATTGTTAAGTACTAAAGTAGACAACCGAGTTAGCACCTACTAATCCTAACAATGATCAATTAGTATATCCCAGGAAAGTCTACATCCAAGGTAAGTGAACTGGTCCACAGCATTCAGGACTTCTCTATTTACAGTCACCAGGGGTTCCACATCTGGATGGTGTGTTCTGGCTCATGGAGTACTTGTGTTTTAATTGTTAGTTCAAAATTAGCCCAACCATCAGAGAATGGATCCATCCTTTGTTTCACCTTAGCTGCAGGGGCTGCTTGGAGTGCACAATTATCAATAATCAAAAAAAAAAAAAATCATACACCAAAAAAAAAAAAAAAATCTAGCTCCCTCCACTTGTGTCTTGGTTTGAAGAATTTATCATCAGTGCGGTTAAGTTCATGTAGCACTTTAAGTTTAGCACAGTGAGTTATGCATATGATCTCATTTGGATAAGGAGGGCCTAAGACATCTTGAGGTCATGGATTTTAAGAAAGAAGGAGACTTGGCTTGTCCCCAGCTCCTACATTCTGCAGAATTAGAAACTGAAGGTCAGCAAGTTTGGGTTTAAAAGTATCTCAGGCCAAACAATTAGCAAATCCCAGAGCCAGGATTCAAACCTTGACCCCTTGACTATACCAAGAAAGTTTTCCATGATTTGGGGATAGTAATAGGTGAAGAAGGAAGAAAATGAAGCAATGAAATGATTCATTAAGAATTTATTCTAAGCACTCAGTGTGCTAAGCCATTGGGCCTTGGATATAAGGTGAAATGGGTCCTGCTCTGCCTCCTAATAGGGGAGGACACATAGGGAGAAGTATTGGACAGGAAGGCTTGATTCAAGTTCTGAGCTGGAGGAAATGAAGCCATAGGGTAGCCCATTGACTCTCTCTGGAAACAATAGGAAAGGGAGGTGTTAGGACAGATAGTAGGGCTGGGGGAGAAGGAAGCCTTTTCGAGTCTGGGGGTATTCTTACCCATCAGGACAGTCAAGGAGTTCCAAGTGGCTATACTACTCCAAGGCCTAGTGCTTAGAGATCTGTTTAAAAGGCTGCCTTCCCAGTACAGACAGCATTATAAAGGGTAAAACACTATAATAATGAGAATAAAACTGATTATCATTATTATTAATTGTAACTATTTTATTTCTCCTATTTCCAGTGCACATAGCTCTGATATTTGTTTATTAAATTGTCATTTTGTTTGTTTGTTAAATGTGTTTGTTTAATTGAATTGAAATGAATTTCTGGTGAACCGATTTCATGATTTCTTAGTCCTGGAGGTCTAGCTAAGCATAACTGTAATATGGCTAATATCCCCGTTTTACATGAGAGTCCTCCGACTTCCTCAGAGATACTGAGCCGACAAATAGAGGCAATTTAATGCGAGATCTTCGGATTGCAAGTTGGTGCTGGATTTTATAGCCTCCACATCTCTTTCTCTCAGACCTTCTAATTTCCTTGAAGACTTTGTTATCTCCCAGGGACTAGCTCCCTCTTTTCCAGAATGACCTTCCTTTCATTTTATATGCATCAGGTACATAGTCGTGTTTTCTCGCAAACTAGATTGGCAATCCATTGAGTTCAAGAAGCCAGTTCACCTTTGTCTTTGTATCTTCAGCACTTGGCACAATGCCTGGCGAATAAGAGCTTAATAAATGGTGTCAATTGATAGGTAGATTATTGCAGCAACATGGATGTCTGTTGTGTGACTTATGAGCAAGACCATTAACCATTCTATTGTTCAGATGGCTCACTTCCAACACGGGCCCAATAAGAGTGGCAACTCCCCCCTCCAACTTGGTGAATGCTTTGTGCAGTCCTAGAAATAAGGGCTAAAATCCCTATTTTTTTTATCCAAAGAATTACTAAAACTTTCTATTCTTTGTCAGCAAGTAGCTCCTGTTAAAATCAGAAGAGCCGTGTTTCAAGAGTTGTGCACGGATGGGCTGGTGCTGTTGCCACTGCCTGGAGGACGTTCCTCCTGTTGAGTTATGACTTCCTGCAGAAGGTAGGTTATAATGGGAATCTTGACAGGCCCTTTACCACAGCAGTGCCAGCAGGCCTGGTGTCATAATTGGATCAGAGGGAAAATTCAAAGGTGAAATCCTAGGTTCTGACAGCCTGAAGCGGGCCATGCATTTCTGACTGAAATGGTTCAGCAGATGGATGCATTAACACAGGTAGGGGCACTTACAAAAACTGGTCCACCTTATAGGTTGGGAAGAAAACAATCAGTACCTGTTGGATTTCTTAATTTGCAGGATATATATTGATGCTTCCACTGAGAATCATTTCAGAAACAAGTCTGTGGGAAACATGGGGAAATTGCATCATTTAATGGGATTCAGCAAAAGCTTTTAGAAAACTGATTTTTTTTGTGGCAGAATTGATGAAGAAATGAACTTTAAAGCAAAAAAGCTTAGGTTCAAATTCTTAGTTATGTGATCCTGAGCAAGTCACTAAATTTCCCATAGCCCCATGGCTTTGACTGCTCTTCTGAGACATAGGATGCAGATAGAGTGATTCCACTACTCTGGCCATGTTTGGACTGGGTGACCATTAGCAATTTTGGCAACAGGATTCCATGATTATGTGAGTAAGACATTTGACTTCTGGGTTGGGAATTTCAGATTGGGGAAATGTTTTCAGAGATCATTTCTAAAGTTGGTAAAACTGAGGACCATATTAAGACATGCTTCCATCATTGAATCAATCAACAAGCATTAATTAAGTTCTAATTCTAATAAGAATATGTGTTAAATGCAAAGAATACAATGATAAATATGAACATTTTCCTGGCCCACCGGGACTTTACAATCTGCTTAGAAGACAGAATGTACACATTGAAGGATTGGAGTTATTCTTCTGAGACACTGTTAATTAGGAGAGAACAAACAAAAACTAATATGGCAAAAACTAGAAAGAACACAGAAAACCAGAGAAAAATTAATAGCACATTTTTCTGATAAGAACTTCATTTCCCAAATATATAAGGAACTGAGCCAAATTTATGTAAATAAGAGTCATTCCACTCTTGGTAAATGTTCAAAAAATATGAACAGTTTTCAGAAAAAATAATAAACTGTCGCATAAAAATGCTCTGAATCATTACTGTATACAGAAATGCAAATTAAAACAACTCTGAGATCTCATCTCACAGCTATCACATTGGCTAACATGTCAGAAAAGCAAAATGACAAATTCTGGAGGGAAATGGTGAAAACTGGGATGCTATTACACTGATGGTGGAATTCTGAACTGATTCAACTACTCTGGAGTATAATTTAGAGCTACAACCAAAGAAAAATATAAAGTCTTTTGACTCAGCAATATCAGTACTAAGTTTATGTCCCACAGAGATCAAAAAATGGGGAAAGGACCTATTTGCCTAAAAACTAGCAGCTCTTTTTATAGTGGCAAAGAATAAGAAATTGAGGGGACGCCTATCATGTGAGGAATGGCTAAATAAGTTGTGGTATATGGTTGGGATGGAATACTATTATGCAATAAGAAATGACAAGAAGGGTGCTTTCAGAAAAATTTGGAAGAAATTATATAACCTTAGAGAAACAGGTAGAAACAATCAAAAAATTCACAAAGTAATAGCAACATTTTAATACTTAAAATCAATAAGAAACATTTAGGTATTCAGATCAAGAAAATGATCCAAGAAAATTCCAAAGAAAATTGCTATGTAAATCCAGAGAGAGAATGAATGAACTCTAAATGCATATTGAAACATGCTTTTCAAAATTGTTTTTCTTTTGTATTTTCTTTTGAAAAATATGCAAATTTAAAAAGAAATTACCCCAAATTATAATATTGAGACAGTTGATGCTATTTTATAGAATATCAACATCTTTCATGGGACACTGTTGAAGGAAGGAAGGAAGGAAGGAAGGAAGGAAGGAAGGAAGGAAGGAAGGAAGGAAGGAAGGAAGGAAGGAAGGAAGGAAGGAAACAAGGAAGGAAGGAAACAAGGAAGGAAGGAAGGAAGGAAACAAGGAAGGAAGGAAGGAAGGAAACAAGGAAGGAAGGAAGGAAGGAAACAAGGAAGGAAGGGAAGGAAGGAAACAAGAAAGGAAGGAAGGAAGGAAGGAAGGAAGGAAGGAAGGAAGGAAGGAAGGAAGGAAGGAAGGAAGGGAAGGAAGGAAGGAAGGAAGAAAGGAAGGAAGGAAGGAAGGAAGGAAGGAAGGAAGGAAGGAAGGAAGGAAGGAAGGAAGGAAGGAAGGAAGGAAGAAGGAAGAAAGGAAAAAAGGAAGAAGGAAAGAAGGAAGGAAGGAAGGAAGGAAGGAAGGAAGGAAGGAAGGAAGGAAGGAAGGAAGGAAAGAAGGAAGGAAGGAAGGAAGGAAGGAAGGAGGGGGAGAGAGAAAGGGGTGGAAGAAGAAAGGGATGGATGGAGGAAGCAAAGGAGGAAGAAAGGGTAGAGGAAGGGAGAGAGGAAAGGAGGGAGGAATACTGTCTTATCAGAGGGCAAATCTTTTAAATGGTCAACCAAATACAACTGAAATGGAAAAGGTTTGGTCAATTAAATGCTCATCTAACAGATAAGGGAGGAGGGGATAGAATTCCAGCTAAACTTTTTAAAATCCAAAAAAAAAAAAAATGGTGTTAAAGGTCTGTACTTAGAACAGAGCAAGATGGTATAAAGTCATGGAAATCACCTAAGCTCTCCCAAATTACCTTTTCAATAACATTAAAGAATGATGCAACTTAGAACATGATATTTTAGAAGGATAGGATTAAAAGTAAAAACTATCTACCCAGCAAAAGTAAGTATACTCCTTCAGGGGAAAATGGATATTTAATGAAATTGAGGATTTTCAAGCATTCCTGATGAAAAGAATAAAACTGAAGGGAAAATTTGATGTTTAAACACAAGATTCATGGGAAGCACAAAAAGCAAAGACATGACTGAGTTAATAATGATGTGAAGATCCACAAAGGAGATGTGTGTGGAAAAACAAACATACAGGGAGACAGAGGATGAGAGAGCTATATAATGGGAATAAAGTATTTTATGTCAAAAAATTGTAAAAGAGCTTTTACAGCAGAAAAAAAAAACAGGGGCAAGGGAAGAAATGCTGGAACTTTACTCTCATTAGAATTGGATGAAAGAGGACATAACACACACTTAGCTGAGTATGGAAATCTAGCAACCTACAGGGAAGTCAAAAGGAGGGAGTAAATAAAGGAGGAATGTTAAAAAGTGAGAATTTGTGGAGGGGTTGCTCAAAATGTAAACAATTATTCCCTACATGGGAAAAAAAAAAACAAGAAAATAAACTGTTAGAAATCATTTTGGGAGATGTTAATGGGATGAACTCACCCCCCTAGAAAAAGAAAACAGCAGAATAGAATAGAAAAAACAAAATCCACAATATTTAGATGCCATATTACAATACTTTGTTTACAACAAACAGCCCTGAAACATAGAAACATTTAGAGTAAAGATAAAGGAATAGAGGAGAATTTATGATGCTTTGGCATCATAAATATAGTAATAAAAAAGCAGGGATAGAAATCATAATCTCAAAGAAAGCAAATAAAAAATAGATCTAATTAAGAAATAAGGCAGGCAACTAAATTTTGCTAGAAGGTCACATAGTTAATGAAGTACTATCAATACTAAATGTATGTGCACCAAATGGTATAGCTTCCAAATTCTGAAAGGAAAAGTCAAATGAATTACAGAAGGAAATATACAGTAAAAAACACACCATTAGGGGACCACAACTTGATCCTTTCAGACCTAGATAACTCTAACTCAAAATAGATTAGAAAAAAAGCAAAAAAAGGTAAAGAATATTTTAGAAAAGTTAGATATGATAGACCCCTGGAAAATATTGAATGAGAACAGAAAAGAATATACCTTTTCTTAGCAGAACATGACACCTACACAAAAATTAACTATGTTGTAAGGCTAAAAATCTCATAACTAAATACAAAAAAGCAGAAATATTAAATGTACCTTTTTAATATTATAATTCAATAAAATTATATTTGATAAAGTGTCATGAAAACATGGATTAAAAATTAATTGGAAAATGAATAATTAGGTCAAAGAACAAACATTAGACAAAATCAACTTCATTAAAGAGAATGACAATTATGAGAAATTATACCAATATTTACAGAATACAGCCAAAATAGTACTCAAAGAGTGTATATATATATATATATATATATGTATATATATTTCTTTTTTAGAAGAAAATAAGCATTTAATAAATACCTGCTATACAAAAAGCATGTTCTTTAGCACTTTTGATATTCACAACAACTTTAAAGGCTTATAATACCAATATAATTTTATAATTGAAGAAACTGAGGCAGAAAAAAAGTTAAATAATTTGCCCAGGTTCACACAGTTAAGTGTTTGGAGACAGAAGTGAACTCCATTCTTTCTTTTCTTTCTTTCTTTCTTTTTTTTTTATTAAAGCTTATTATTTACAAAGGATTTGCATGGATAATTTTTCCAACATTGACCCTTGCAAAACCTTTTGTTCCAAATTTTCCTCTCCTTCCTCCCACCTTCTCCACTAGTTGGCAGATAATCCAATACATATTAAATATGGTGAAATGCATGTTAGATCCAAAATATATATGTTTCTAAAAGCTTACATCTATAAAATAGAAAAAGTGAAAACTGGGTACATAATTAAAAAACAAACTAGAAAAGGAAAAAAAAAATATTTAATTAAATAACACATTGGGAATCCTGAAAAGCACAGGAGAAACTAATAAAATTGGAAGCAAGAAAACTATTGAAATAATAAAACTAAAAACTCATGAAAATAAAGAAAACCAAATTTATTTCTTTCAATACTTGTAGATTTTTTTTTAAATCCAATGGGTGTTGCATTTTCTCAAAGCTTTTTTCTGTATGTATCTAGATAATCATATGAATTAAAATCATCTGGAAAAACAAAAAAATCAAGAATATCAAGGGAATAATGGTGACAATTTGAAGGAAGGTGGCCTATCATACCTAGTAAGGTTATGCTTAAAATTCTGCAAGTGAGGTTTCAGTAATATGTGAATTGAGAATTACCAGAAAAGCAGTCTTGTTTTTGAAGAGGCAGAGTAACTAGAAATCAAATTGCCAATGTTTGTTGGAATATAGAAAAAGCAAGGAAGTTCCAGAAAAAAAATCTACTTCTGCTTCTTTGACTGTGTAAATCACAACAAAATGTGGCAAGTCCTCAGAGATGGGAGGACCAGATCATTTTACTTATCTCCTGAGGAATCTGTCCATGGGTCAGGAAGCAATAGTTAGAAGCAAACATAGAATAAGAAATTGATTTAAGATTGGGAAATGAATATGACATGGCTGTATATTGTCATCTTATTTATTTAACTTATATTCAGAGTACATCATATGAAATGTCAGGTTGAAAGAATCACAAGAAAGAATTAAGATTGCTGAGAGAAAGATCCATGGTCTCAGCTATACAGGTAATACCACTCTTATGGCAGAAAGTGAAAATTAATTCATTTTAATGAATTAAGAATTCACCTGAAGACGAGAGGAAAATATACAAAGTGCCTTGAAATTTATCATAAAAACAACCTAAGGGCTTGGCAACTGGTCCCTATCACTTCCTCACAAATAGAAGGAATGGAAGCAGTGCTAGGTTTAATGTTCTTGGACTCAAAGATCAATGAAGGTAATAACTGTAATCATGAAATTAAAAATAAAAATAACTTGCTCCTCACAAGGAAAACCACGGCAAAACTGGACAACATACAAAAAAATTACACTGCTTTGACAACAAAGATTCACATAATAAAAGATATTTCTTCCCAGAAGCAATGCATATCTGTGCAAGTTGGAACATAAGTAAAGGTGAGCATTACAGAATCAACATTTTCAAATGATTGGGCTAAAGGAGGGTTTTCAGAGTCCCTTGGACACCAAGGAGATCAAATCAGTCAGTACTTATAAATTATTTCAGACTATTAAGTGGATGGTCAAATAGTGAAGCTTAAATACTTTGGCCTTATTATGAAAAATAAGGAGTTAAGGGAAAAGACCCTGATAAAAGATTGAAGGGGAAAGTAACAGCAGAATTTGGAATGGATAGAAAACATCATGGAAACTAAAAACATGAACTTGGACAGACTTTGAGCAATAGTGAAAGAGAAAAGGGCCTAATGTCCTATGGTTCATTGGGTCATGAGGAGTCAAATATGATTGAACAATTGGACAAAAAAAAATATAGATGGCAAGCATCTGTTTCTATTTAAGTTTAATAAAGCTGATCTAGGTCAATCTTCTCATGGCTCAAAAAATGGAGTTGACTCAGAAAAAAAGGAAGTGTAAGATATACATTATAAGTGGCAGAGTCAATAGGCAGATTTCTATCTCTTAACACAGATGCTAGACTTTGAGATGTCTCCATTACTCCCTTGAAATGAGTGTCCTGAATCCATCACCCAGCTTTATAGTTTCTCCTTATTGAAAACCAGCTCACCATTTCTCATCCTCCCTAAATCTATCATGACTGGACAGAGACATCCTACCATATCTGTGGAATTTTGCAATTTTCATGACTTAGAGAACTATTCAAGTCCAAGTTCATAATGAATCTAATAAATATCTCCTCTATCAAGATCACCTTCCAGAATTCAAACTGAGACATGAGTCTCATTTACCTACTCAGTCAAAATATCAATATTACAAATATGAACATCCATTTCTAAAGTGTTCTAGAAAGGCCCATTGTTTTTTTCCAGATTGGAAAATTGTATTTTACTTCCACAAGTAATCAGTGATTAAGTGACTGCAGTATAGCAAGCCCCATTTTACTTAATCACCAATTTGTCATGTTCTTACACTTAAAAAATTCTCCATCTGACAAATCATTTTTCTTCTTTATTAAAGACTACAAAAACAAGTTTCCCTGCCTTCAATCCTCTAAATAACACCTGAAATCATAAAGGAAAGTGATTTCCTACTCTTGCCCATGTCTATGTACAATCAAGGCAACATAGAAACAATAGCTGATCCATATGAAGCCAGTTTTCAAATAAGACACATGAGATGTATAATTATGAGAAAACTTGTTTCAGTGTTTGGCTTTGATTGGGTTTTTGCTTAGCATAATTTAGGTCTTTGGTGAGAATCTTTGGTGAGACGTAGTCCAATTTCCTAACTATACAGGGCAAGAGTTTTCCCATGGTTTCTATAATTCAATACAATTTTCTCACAAGACAGATATTGGACTAGATCCAGCATTGGTCACAAAATGGGTCCAATTTCCACAATCACTTGCTGTCCTTATCCCCTGAATTCCCTTTATGTATAAGTCAGTTGTGATTTTTAACATAAAAACTTCCTGGATGAACTTAGCTTCTAGTTGATTTCTTTTCCAAATTTGTGTGTATGTGTGTGTGTGTGTGTGTGTGTGTGTGTGTGTGTGTGTGTGTAAAGGCAAAAGCAGTCCCTGCTCTTAAGGAACTCAGTTTAGTGACAGAGACAAAATGCAAACAATTAAGTACTGTAGGCATATGTGAGAGTGTAAGTCTGTGTAAGTGTGTGTATGTTAAGGATCAATGGAAGGGAAGAGATAATGATCAAGAGAGGGCATTAATATTAAGGAGAACTGAAAAAGACTTCCTGTAGAAGGTGGGACGTTAGCAAGAATGTGGCTTCCTCTTATTTAAGAATTAATAAGTGCCTTGATTGCGGAGTACATGGGAATGAGTAAGTTATGTTAAAACTAAAGAGGTATCAGGAAACACTGGACTTGTAGTTAAAAAGACACTAGTTCAAATTCAAGCATTAGATCTAGAAAATCTGTGAACCTCAGCAAGTCACTTCTTAGGAATCTTTAAAATGATGAGGTTTTCACTAATACTGTCAAAGGCCTGTTCTGGCTTTAAATATAATCTTTGAAACAATACTCTTTGAACGTTGTACATAGTAGTAACAATATTGTACAATGGTTGCATTTAAACGACTTGGCAATTCTCAGCAATACAATGATTCAAGACAATTCCGAAGCCTTTATGATGAAAATGCTATCCACTTCCAGGGGGAAAAAACTGCTGGAGTCTGAATAGAGATCAAAGCACGATTTTTAAAAATGTTCTTTATTGGAAAGAGGTAGTCTGTTTTCTTTCATGACATGATTTATATGGAAACATGATCATACATGTACAGTATACATCAAGTTGCTTGCTTTCCCAAAGAGGGGAAAGGGAAGGGAGACAAATAATAATTTAAAATTCAAATTTTTAAAAATGTGAAAAATTATTACATGTAATTAAAAATATAAAATATAAAATTTTTCATTCAGTGCTTAATCTTTCTATGTAAATGTTTAACGAATGTTTTTGCCATTCATTTCTGTCATCCAAACTATATATATTTTCTCCTCCCTTAGAATGTAAGCTTCTTGACACCAGTAATTCTACCATATTCGTCTTGTCTACATATCACTAGTATTTAGCCTAGAACCAAATAGGCACTTATTAAATTCTTATTGATTGAATGTTGAGAGAACTGAGATTTCTTTGATTAACTCTCCTGAAGATGATTGTGAACCATCAATAATAAATTGTTACACTGGTATCATGATATATTTTTACTCTACCAATGTTATGGAAAAACTCAAAATACTATAATGGGGCTAAAAAATAGAGAAAGGCAATTAGCCTTATAATATCAGCAAGAATTTTCCACAGAACATAATTTTGTTTATAAAGGCATAGTAAGTATTCTGAGCACCAATTTTCTTCATCTATGCAGAAGTTCTTTGTTTCCTTTGATTGTCATCATATCATTCTCATCAGTGTTGTTCTTATGCACTGTGAAAACCCTTGTCCTTTTGTGAAGGTGACTCAAAAGTTTCAACCAGTGGAGAATTAGCTCTAAAAGGTCTCCCAGGCTAAAGAGGTTTTGAATATGAGGTTTGGAATAGAGTGTCTTATTTTTCAAGAACTACGATAGAATATTGGGGCTTATCTATCTCTAAGGTGACTTCACGTGATTTTACATACACACATTTTATATGTGTACATATATCTATATATATATATACATATATATATGAATGTATATATGTGTATATATATACACACACACATATATATGTATATATATATATATATATATATAATATCTCAAAGACTAAGTAATAATATCCTAGAATCATAGATGATGAAATAGAAGGGACTTCAAAAACCATCACATACAATTCACTCATTTTAGAAAGAAAAAAAGTGAACTAAGAAAGTATAGTGATTAGTTGAGCTCATAAGTATTAGAAGAAGGGTTTGATACCATTGGTTTTCCCCTTGCCACAATGTTGCCTCCTATTATAAACTAATTTGTTTCCTTATCAGTTATGATATTTGGCAAACTAATGAAAACAGAGATACTAAAACCAGATGATCAAAAATAATTATTACATGTGGTTGATGATTATACATTGTATTTCATTTGTTTGTATAGTGTATGGATTTCACACAGTGGACAGTGTTTTGTCACTGCAGATTTGTACCTCTCTGTAACTTAGAGGTGTGGGGAGTTTGCTAGATCACTGAGAATGTCAATGATCTGTAAGTATATGCAAAGTCAGACTTAACATATTTTCCTGTTTCTGAGGTCAGATGTCTGTGTACTTTACCAGTCTATAACCCATCACAATTTCAGTTCTATTATTAGGATAGGAGGATTAGAAAAAATTTTCAATTACTGAATTAAGATCATTACTCTGCCTTTCATTTTAAAAAAAAATATTATTTTATCATTCTTAAGTTATATGTAAAAATAATTTTTAAAATTTCTCTTTGAAACTTTGAGTCCCAGATTGTCTATCCTCATCCTTCCCCAAGGCCCTCACATTGAGAATGCAAGCAATGATGGGATACATGCATCATCATGCAAAAATACTTTCATAATAGTCATGATATGAAAGAAAGCATAGATAGAAAAATAACCTCAAGAAAAATAAGTTTAAAACATATGATCCAATGTATATTCAGACACTATCAATTCTTTGTTGGGGTATGGAATACATTTTTCATCATAAGTCTTTAAAAGTTGTCAGATCATTGTATTGCTGTTCTTTTGTCAGTACATTTCACTTTCCATCAGCTCATGGAAGTCTCTCTAGGTTCTTCTGAGATCATTTTGCTCATCATTTCTTATTGCACAATTCAATGATAATCACATACCACAGTTTATTCAGCTATTCCTCAACTGAATGGCATCCTATAAATTTCCAGCTTTTTTTCACCCAGAAAACAGCTGCTATAAATATTTTGTGTTTATTTAGGTTCTTTTGTTTCTTTTTTTTTTTTGCTCCTTTTTTATCTCTTTTGGATTATAATTCTAGTAGTGGTATTGCTAGGTCAAAGGATATGCATGATTTCATAGACCTTTAGGCATAGTTCCAAATTGATCTACAGAACTGCTGAATCAGTTCACAATTTTACCCATCCTTCATCAATGCTTCATTTTTCCTGTACCGCTTCCAACATTTGTCATTTTTCTTTTCTGTCCTATTAGTCAATCTAATGTGGAAGTATTTCCAACTGGTTTTAATTTGCATTTCATATGACTATAGAAAGTTATGATTACCTTTCTTATCTTACAAGAAAATAAGAGGGGAATGGGATATGAAAAGGAGGACATGGTGAGAAACAAGAGGACACATTGAGGGAAGGAAGTGGTCAGTAGCAAAAAACACTTTTTTAAATTTTCTTTATTTTTTGGATCATCCATTATCAACCAACAAATGGTCTATATATACTTCCTTGATTGTCCTAATGACAATGTTTTTATGAGTTACAAGTATTATTTTTCCATGTAGGAATGCAAACAGCCCAATTTTATTAAATTTATTGTGGTCAGTAGCAAAACACTTTTTATTTTCTTTATTTTTTGGATCATCCATTAACAATCAACCAACAAATGGTCCACATATACTCCCTTAATTGTCCTAATAACAAAGTTTTTATTAGTTACAAGTATTATTTTTCCATGTAGGAATGCAAACAGCCCTATTTCATTAAATTTATTATGATTTTCCTTTCCTGTTTATCTTTTTATCCTTCTCTAAAGTCTTGTATTTGAAAGTCATATTTTCTATTCAGCTCTGGTCTTTTCATCATGAATGTTTGAAAGTCCTTCATTTCATTAAATATCCATTTCCCCCTGAAAGATTGCACCTAACTTTGCTGGGTATGTGATGTTTGCTTGTAATCCTAATTCCCTTTGTCCTCTAGAATATTATATTCCAAGTCTTCTGATCTTTTAATATAAAATCTACTAAATTTTGTGTTGTCCTAACTCTGGCTCCAAGATATATTTTTTTCCTTTTTGGTCCCTGCAGAATTTTCTCCTTGATTTGGGGAATTTGATCATAATATTCTTAAACATTTAGGTAAGATGAGGTTCTGCATAACAGTTTTCATACTGTGGTGGGAGGGAAATGTAGATCACTATATGAGAGAATAGCTTATGCTAAATCTATTAGAAATATCCAAACAAAAAGTCCTTCAAAATCAAAGGAATAAAGTCATTATCATCCAGCAGATCATATAATTAAAGCATAGCTACTACCTTTAAAATATAGCTGCTGCCTAATTTTATGCTCTTCTTTACTGATATATACAATCCTCACAAAAACAACTGATTGGGACTCAGATTCTTTTATAAGTCTCTTTTTAAAAATAGTTCTTTCTGTAGCCATGCCTATCAAGGATCACATGGGGGATCTATAAATACATACTCATTCTTTGGACTGGATCAATCTCTCTAGCCTATTTAAATGCTGACAGCTATCGGTCCCCACATAAGGACTGCACCCACATAATTGAACTTCTCTCAAAATGCTATGGCTAACTTAATTGTCACAAATGCATATCTCTTATCATTAAAGTTCTTAAAGCCCCACCAAGATGTTCCTATTTACAAACACTCTAAATGGTGACATATCTAGCTTTTAAGCATGAAAATCATGAAGTATTAAAGGAAAATATATAATGGTAACATCATAGATATATTAAAACAAATTCAGGAACAATTATCATATAAAATTTCTTAGAGAAACCCTGGTTTTGTTGTTCTACCAATGTCATTAGTATCTATGAGGAATAAAGAACAGAAACCTGGAAAGGAAATACAAAAGTGAAGAAAACTCATTTACTGAAGATGACATATAGGTAAGGAATTTTGAGAACTAATTTTCTATCTCAGGAATTATCCATAAAAGTCCTTGATTAAAATAATTTCTATATTAAAAAACCTGATTTTAACCTGATGTATCACCAGCATGGAATATATCTCATTTATATTTCTTACATATGTAAACTGTATAATTTCCCCTTATTAAAATTTTCAGATACCTTATTATGCCATTCAGTTGACTCTATTCTTTTAACCTGAATCGATTCCCACTTTACTTAAGTCACATATCACTGACTTGATATCCCAGAAAAACTATTAGATCTTCTGGATGAATTCCTAAATTATTGCTTTTAATTTTTTTTCTAAACTTACTGGTCAACAGCAACATTACTTTATAATTATTATTATTATTATTATTACTACTACTACAGCTTTTTATTTACAAGACATATGCATGGGTAATTTTTCACCAGATCCTTGCCAAACCTTCTGTTCCAATTTTTTCCCTCCTTCTCCCATCCCTTCCCCTAGATGGCTAGGTAGTCCCATATATGTTAAATATGTTAAAATATGTGTTAAATATAATATATGGATACATATTTATACAGTTATCTTGCTACACAAGAAAAATTGTATCTAGAAAGAAAATTTTAAAAAATCTGAGAGGGAAAACAAAAATGCAATCAAACAATAACAGAAAAGAGTGGAAATGCTAAGCAACATTACTTTCAACTTCAAGTTCAGCAGACAGGTCTGAAATATAAAGTATTATCTTTTTTTTTATTTCTGAATTCAAATTATTTGTCCTTTCTGTAAACAAACTTGGATTAATTTATAGTTAATAATAATTCTTATCTTCTATCAAGGATCAGGTAAATTATATTTGTTCTGTAATCCTAGAATGGTTTCAGCTCCATATTTATCCAGTTACTAATTTTAAAGTTATCCAATTCTTCACGTACATATTATTGAATATTATTGTGTTCTTTCAGTCAAGCATTCAAAAGTTTATCTCATTTAATAAAGACAAATTGCTGTTTTAAAACTCTTGAGTTAGAAAAATGACTTCTTTTAGAACACTGACAGACTTAAGCCTAAACAAGTAAGCTGCTTTTCCTTTGTACTTTTATAGTGTTATATAAGTTCATAGACTCATAAATTTAAATCTGAAAGGATCGTTAAAAAGTATCTGGTCCTACTCTTGATTTTAAAATGGGGAAACCAAGGATGAAACAAAGAACACTAAGAAGTAAAATGATTCATCCAAGATCACACAGGCTGTATATGGCAGAAAGGCGGTATATTAAGTCTAGATTTTCAGCCTCCAAAATATTTGGGCTTTTCAGACTTCTGTGAGAAGCAGTGTTGTATTTTAAGCAATTTGGCATTTGAGGGATCTAATGGGGTGCAGGAGTAAGCATTTATATAGGGTCTCCTATTTATCAATGTACTAAGCATTTTTAACAAATATTCTTATTTAATCCTTACATCAACCATATGAATTCAGTAGTATTATCATCCCCATTTTATACTTGAAGAACTGAGCCAGACCAAGGTTAGGTGACCTCAGAGTTTCAGGGTTACAGATCTAGGAAACGTTGAGATGAAATTTGTATTCAGTTCATCTTGACTCAATTTCAATGCCCTCTCAGTTTTCTCTAGTCTAACAGACTTCCAAGTTTCTCACTCCTCTAATCTGTCTTTAAAAAAAAATTCCAAATTTCCTGGAAGTATAAAATAATCCAAAGCACAGAAAAAGAATCCAAATAACAAATCGGAGACATCACTTTTTGTTCATTTTTTTTCTTGAATCTCTATTCTAAATATATCTGAAAGTAAGGAACAGCTGAATTTGAAAGCTCCCAGGAAATTTAGAATGGCATCCATGGGGATTTCTATACCAGACATTGCCAAATATTAGCTCTGTAAGAGCATCCTTTCCATCCTCTTTATTTTCCTCTAGACATACTAGCTATACACATTGATAAATGCTTCTCAGCCTTAACAGAAGGAGCAATAAGGGAGAGTGAAAATAGCATAATCAACAAGTGATGACTCTCTGTCATGTTGGAAGGGAATATGGCATCCCAGAATTTTGTTTGTTTGTTTGTTTTCCATTAGACAGATGTATTTCTGAAAAGCAATATGACAGAATCTGAATTTCTTCTTTAAGAGAAAGCTAGCAAAATAAGTTAGCATTCACCCTACTCACATTTGTGGTCATTGCAAATCTCAGCTCAAGGATTTTCCCCAATATTAATTCTATTCTGATACCCCAAATGTTAATGATCTCCCCAAAAACTTATTACATAATTATGTGTGTTTGTTTATGAGAGAAATAGAGAGACAGAGAGAAGAGGAGGAGGAGGAGGAGGAGGAGGAGGAGGAGGAGGAGGAGGAGGAGGAGGAGGAGGAGGAGGAAAGAAAAAAGAAGAGAGAAAAGACAAGTATACAAATGAACATAAGTAAATATATGTGTTGTTTACTCATCATCAGTGTACATGAATTAGCCCAATAGAACACACAACACTTGAGGACAAGAGCTCCTTCAATTTTGCCTTAGGTTCCCAGCTCCTATCAAAAACCTTGCTTTACAGTAAGTTTTTAATCATTGCTTTTAAAATAGATGAATAAATAATTGAATTTCATATTAAGAAAGAGTCATGGGAGGAAAGCCATATCCTAGAATAGTTCAAGAGAGGTACAAATAATCTTTTCCATCATTTTAACCATGGAAATTGTGTAGTTGTGAGAGATATAGGAAGCAGTGTGGGGAAAGGACAAAAGTATCAGACAAAAAATACAGGAAACATAAGTTTGTATTCTAGCATTAGCCCTTATTATAGTGATGTGTGGATTACTTGGGAAGAACAATGCTTTTGGTGTTGTTTTATTCTGTGATGACTGTGGACATGTGTGTGTATGAATATGTGTCTATTGACACTAGGCTGACACAAAGTCTGACCTTCACTGAATGAAAGCCCATTGAGTTGGTTTCCTCCCCTTACTCAGCCCTCTGAAAGATGAGTACTTGATTTTATGCTCTACTTGTGTCTCATTGCTTACTTTTGAATTCTAAGGTTTTTTGAAATTAATATAACTCCAAGGAAAGATGCAACAGCCATGACTCTTTTAAAAAGTACTCTATGACAACCGTTAGAGATACTGAATTCACTTTTGGTGTGGAAAAGTTAAGTGTTTAATGGATCATTAAACCCCAAAATGGAAAAGGATCAATTGCACTGAAGTGTGAAGGAAAGTGTAGTCAAAAATATAAAAGTTAATGTATATTGTATGTATTATACATATAGCAAACAGAAATCAGAGAAGTTATACTTGTGAGATATTCCAGACAATACACAGAGTGAATAAACTCTCCCACTGGGATTGAAATAGTTCATCTTAAGTGATGGAAAGATTTCCTACTCTTACCTAAAGGGAAATTCCCTGAAATTTCTAGGGATGCTAGATGGAAATAGGGATATGTTTGAATTATTAGCTCCATTACATATTGAATTTTTCCTCAAAGTATTTCTCTGCCTCCCATTATCTCTCCAATCTTTAACCTGATTGTGCATTTGTTATCTCTTAAGAATAGAAGCCAGTAGAAAAAAAGCTCTCCTTTCCCAAAATCTCACCAACCTTACTTCTTGTACAGCTCTTCTAGAGCTTCATGGGATTTCCTTCATCATTGAGGATAGTCTTATGCAAATGAAATTTGGGATCTGGGGTTACACCAACAATTGATGAACTATTGGTATAAAACACCTCAATTGTTATATAGTCAATAGACCAGGGAAGCTGAAGGTGCTGTTACTTATTCTCCTATAATAGAGCTCACTATAGTTGAATTTAGAAAAACATAGGAAAAAAAACATTAAAATAATCAACTAAGCAAACCCTTTATCCCCTGCTATGAAAAGGGAAAATTATTTGTCATAGGCAACTCAGTATAAAAAGACTGAAAAACAGTAATTTTTACTAAAGAAATTCAATGTTATTCAAGACTAATCACTGACAGAATAATTCCAAGTAAGCTTATGAGTCTTTAGCAAACTAAAGAGTAGTGGCGATTCTTAGATTTGTTTTGTTTGCTTTTAATATCCCTTCAACCTGGAAGTTTTATCTTTATTGATGAAATGATAGATTCAGGCAAACATATCTAAAGAGCATGTCATAAAGAACAAAATTATTTCTGTATTGCAAAAATTTCCTAATTGAGGTGGGTCACAGAAAAGATTAAGAAATCTATCCAATACATTCAAAGGAGTTCTTAGGAGAAAATTTTATGTATCTAGATACTTACTTGCATAAATAGAGAAAGAAAAGATCAATGAATGGGCATGCAACTAAAAAAGCTAGAAGAACAAATTAGGTCTTTGGAGGATAGAGCCAAAATGGTAAAGGCAGGAAGTTATTGGAACTTTCCCAGTTTCCCTCCAAAAGTACATGAAACTGAGCCTCTGAATAGAGTCAGACAGAATGAAACCCCCTCTACAACTTAAGATAGACTGAAAAACTTTCAAGAAAAGTCAGTCTCACTATGGTGAAAAGAATGTTTAGCCCAGATCAAATAGACTCTGGGAAAGCCCGTGAGAGGGTCTTAATCACAGCAATCACAACCAAGATCCTCAGACTTAGATCAATAAAGGAACAAATCAGGGGGCCAGCTTCCTGTACCAGCTCAGAAGGCAAACTCTGGGGAAAAGGCTGTTTCCTGAACAAAGCAGGCAAAACTAGCTCCTGAAAACACAAGGGGCCCCTCTGCTCAAAGACAAGGCTCAGAGCTTCACGCAGAGCTCCACATTAAAAGTGAAAAAAGAGGAAATACTAAAAGAAAAAAAGAAAATGAGCAAGAGACAGAAAAGAACCTTGACCATCAAAAGTTACTATGGTGACAGAGCAGACCAAAACACAATCTCAGACAAGGACAGAACATCCACAGAAGAAATCTCAAAGAGTTATATAAATTGGTGTCAAGCCCAAAGAGTCTTCTTGGAAATGCTCATAAAAGACTTCGAAAGGCAAATAAGAAAGAAATTGAGAAAAGAAATGAGAGGTATGCATGAGAAAGTCAACAGTTTGGAAAAAGAAGGAAAAAAAGTCTGAAGAAAACAACTCTTTAAACAGTAGAAAAAATGAAATGGAAAAAGAGATACAAAAGATAACTGAAGAAAATTACACATTAAAACTAGAACAGGGAAAATGAAAGAGAATGAGTTTGTGAGACAGCAAGTTATCAGTCAAACAAACTAAAAATAAAAAAAATTCGCTGCATCCCATAACACAGGCTTTATACAAACAAAACCAATGCAGATGGCATTGGAACAGAAGTAGTAAACTGGGGGGAAATATGCTATATTCAATGGTTCTGATAATCTCATTTCTAAAATGTAGAGAGAATTGACTCAAAATTATAAGAATGCAAGCTATTCTCCAATTGATAAATGATCAAAGTTTATGAACAGACAATTTTCAGTTGCAAAAAATTGCAAACATTTTAGTCATATGGAAAAACACTTTTGTGAATACTCTAAATCACTATTGATTAGAAAAGTGCAAATTAAGGCAACTCTTAGGTACCACTACATACCTCTCAGATTGGCTAAGGTGACTGGAAAATATGATGATAAATGTTTGAGGGGATGTGAGAAAACTGGGACACTAATACATCATTGGTGGAATTGTGAATTGATTCAACTCTGAGAACAATTTGGAACTCTGCTCAAAAAGTTATCAAACCGTGCATACCCTTTGATCCAGCAGTGTTTATATGAGCCTGTATCCCAAAAAGATCATAAAAGGGGGAAAAATTACACATGTACAAAAATGTTTGTGGCAGCCCTTTTTGTAGTAGCAAGGAACTGGAAACTGAGTGGATGCTCATCAGTTAGAGAATGGTTGAATAATTTATGGTATATGAATCTTATGGAATATTATTGTTCTATAAGAAATGATCATCAGGATAATTTCAGAGAGACCTGGAGAGATTAACATGACCTGATGCTGAGTGAAATAAGAAGAATCAAGAGATCTTTGTACATGGCAACAAGATTATACAATAATCAATTCTGATGCACATGGGTCTTTTCAACAATGAAGTGATTCAGGTCAGTTCCAATGGTCTTGTGATGGAAAGAGCTATCCATATCCAGAGAGAGGAACTGAATGGGGATTACAACATAATATTTTCACCTTTTTGTTGTTGTTTGTTTTTTTTTCTTTCTCATTTTTCCTTATCTGATTTTTCTTGTGCAGCATGATATTTGTAAGGGGAAAATGCACATATCTATATCTATCTATATCTATCTATATCTATATCTATATCTATATCTATATATAGATATATATATATATAATTGTATATGTTTAACACATATTGGATTATTTGTTGTCTAAAGGATGGAGTAGGTGTAAGGGAAGGAGAAAAAAAATTTGGAGCAGGTGATTTTGCAAGGGTAAATATTGAAAACTATGCAAGTATTTTGTAAATTAAAAACCTTTAATTTGTTAAAAAGAAATTTATTCAAAAGTCAAAGATAAACATGTTTTATGAACCTTGGTTATCATTTGAGTTAAACCCCATTATAAATCTATGGGCTATAATCAAGACTAGACAAGAAAAATCACCAGCGTGCCAAAGTGATACTTAATAGCCAAGGAATTTGAGTAGCATTTTATAACGAACAAAGAAAGAATGTTCAAAATCTTATGAATTCAATGTTATATAAAATAGGTGTTTTGAGCAAAAGGACATATACATACACACATAGGTATAGATATAAATATACTTGCACACTATACAAAAACACATATATTTTTAAAGTAGAAAGTTTTCAGTTTTTAATATATATCATTCACTGAATTGTTTTACTTTATTCCAAGTAACTGACAGCTATAAATCATTCCATGAACTTGCCTGAGGAGCTTCACTCTCTGTATTTCAGTTTCCTCATCTGTTAAATCACCGACTATAGTATATTGAAGGTCCCTTCTAGCTACAGCAGTTTCAGATTCTATGAGGATCCTATCCTTTTACTCAACCTCATTTTAGAGAAAACTGATTGAACAAAACTCAACTTTGCTGAATTCTGTACTCAAGGCAATCTGAAATTAACCAGGTTTCAGTTTGATTATCACAACAATCACATAACTGGTGCAAGGTGTTTGACAGCCTCCAGAGGTGGCAAACAGCCAGAAGACATTACGGATCTCCTAAAAAAGAATGGGGGTTTAGCCAGAGTAGAAACAAGAAGGAAAATGATCATAAGAAGCATTAAGGTCAGCTACATTAAGTTAATTTGAATTAACTGAACCGGGGCAAGGTCATTACTGAGACAGACTTCTGCTCCCATTTCTTTAAAATCCCATCTTGATCAGGTAGTAAATTTGCATCATAGAGAAAAACCAAGAATGTTTCCTTTTCATAAAAGAAAAAGAAAGACAATTCTATTTCAGTTTCTTCTATTCTTAGTAGAAAAGATGGATGATTATGGTGAAGAATGGCAAATATGTATGTTGTGTAATCTTGTAACATGTATATACCATACTTTTATATGTAACTCGAGAGAGAGACAGAGAGAGATAAAGAGGAGAGAGGGACAGAGAGACAGGGAGGGAGACAGAGAGACAGGGAGGGAGACAGAGTGACAGGGAGACAGACAGGGAGAGAGAGAGAGAGAGAGAGAGAGAGAGAGAGAGAGAGAGAGAGAGAGAGAGAGAGAGAGAGAGAGACAGAGACAGACAGAGAGACAGAGAAAGTAATCCATAGCTTTAAATTATGCATGAATATAGATATAGAGGTAGGAGGTATATATGGGTATGGAGGTTATATATGTTGTACATACATTGTTTGACTTGAGTCTCAAATCTTCTGAGATAGACATTTGTGTGATTGTTGTTCCCATTTTCTAGAAGAGGAAAAGAGGCACAGAAAGGCAATGATCATGTACCTCATAAATGTTAGAGAAAAGATTTAAATGAAATCAATAAAGACTATTAATCACCTAAGACATTCTGGGCACCTGTCTAGATTATGAGGATTCAAAGATGAAATTCAGTCTTTGTTTTCAAGGACTTTCTATTCAACTCATTTATTATTGTCTCTACATGGACAAATTACATTTGAGAAGAGGGCTTGTTGAGCACTTTCATATAGAACCTACGTTATTACCTTTTCACACATGAAGTCCCCAGAATAGCCACTCCATATTAGAGATGCTCTGAATCCCCATGTACTCAAAACGATTTTATGGGGCACAACTAATAAGTCTACATAGTCAGCCAGAGTATGCAATTAGTTCAAAGCAAAGTAGCTTATTGAATTAGAAAACTAAGGTGATTTTACTAAAGTCTATCAGTCAATAAATTCAGGGCCATGTATACCCATCATTGTTGGAGAAAGTGAGAATTTTAAGAGCCATATAGGAGAGAAGGGGGTTGACAACCTATAAAAGGAGACGTGGCACTGATACTTGCAGAGTGTGGAGTTCTTGTTTTGTCGTTTGCTTATTTGGGAGTTGGGGGTTTGGTTTGTTTTTTTTTTTTTTTTTTTAACTGTGATTACTCCTCCTTGTATTGAGTGCTCTTCATTGGGAACAGAATCTCTATTCCATTGGGCTTTGCTGGCATCCCTACACAGTCTAGGCTGGCTCATTGTCTACTTATTTCAAAGTCTCTTTGCAGAGTATTGTTCTGCTAATATCCTCAACTAAATCATCATAGATTCAACCAGCTAGGGCATAGGAGCTTCTATAATTAGAAGCTCTTAGTCAAAGCCACTAACAGCGGTTTTAAAAGTCAGGCAGAGTAGTCTCAAGCTGAATTCAGGCCTTTTTGACCCCTATATCTGGCCAGAGTTCATAGGATCTTCAAATTAAATCTTCAAGGGATATTACAAGTCATCACATTCAACTCCTTCATTTTTCAGGTGAAGAAACTGAGAGCATAGAGCATTTAAGTGATCTATTCAGTGCTTACACATGGCAGATTCTTCATGAGATACAGGTTTTATTTTTCAGGGTTCCTCAGTTTACATATTCTGAAAATCCACATAGGCAGATGAATTTAGACAAAAGGTAGGTTGAGAAGGCAAAGACAATATTCTCTATGTGTCTTTTACAATATATTTATCAAGAGCAGAGCTTAGTGGAATGGTGCCTTGTTTTAGCCAAAATTTATTCATTCTATTTTATTTTCTTGGCCATAGGACTTTAGGAATCCTCTGTATATAAGGAATCTAAGACCCTAAAAAAGACAAGCATCTTTCCTCAGGTCACAGAAGTGAGAAGAAAGAGGGTCAGATTTCCAAACCAGCACCTAGAACCATAATTCTTTATGTTTTTTATGAACTTCATAAAGGTTAATGTGTTTGGATGGCTATATAAAAGCTACTTAATGTTATGGGCTCATTTCAATAGACACAGTAGTACTGAATATATGCTTCATGATGGTCCCAGGCCTAGGTCTAAATACATCAAATACTCATGCCTTCTCCTGATGGGAATTCCAGCCTTACCGGGAAATGTAGGTAACTATATAGACACAATGACATGATGATAATAAGAGAATATTAGAGAAATAATAAAGGCCACACGTGGTTAAGTGAGGTGTGGGAAGGATAATAATTACCAAGGGGGAGGAAGATGAGAATTTGTAGATAATGAAGACTTCCTGGAGGAGATGGCATGTTAAATTAGCCTTTACACAATAGCTTGAAATTCATTAGGAAAAAAGAGATGAAATCACAGGTGTAGGAAACAGCACAAAGAAAATTATGACTTCCAAAGGGCAAGTTTGGAGGTCAAATATCTACCTGGCTAACTGGAATTTAATGTGTTTGGGGTGAGGAGCAGAGTAAGGTAAAAGCCAAGAATAATGAAATGTGGCTAGAATGGATAGGGTGACATTAGAATGTGAAGAATTTCAAAGTTCCTTTTTATTTTATCTTCCCCAATTCCATGTAAAGATAATTTTTAAACATTTTTAAAATTTTGAGTTTTAAATTATCTCTCTCCTGCCTGAGAAAACAAATAATGAGATATGTAAAACTTATTTCTATATTAGTCATGTTGTAAAAGAAAACACAAATGTCCCCCCCACAAAAAAAAAAAGAAAAAAGAAAGAAAAGCTTTTAAAAAACAAGCTTTCATCTGCATTCAGACTCCATCTATTTTTTTTTTCTTCTGGAGATAGATAGCATCTTTCATCATTAAGTCATTTGGATTTGCCTTGAATCACAAATAAGCTGTTAGAACTATTTTTGCACATAAAGCTCCTTTTTGTTTTTAATTTCTTTGGGATACAGACCTGGTAGTAATATTGCTCAAAGGGTATGCCTGTTATATATATATATATATATATATATATATATATATATATATATATATATATATATGTATGTATGTATGTATATATATATATATATATACACACATATATATGTATATATATATGCATATATATGTATATATATGCATATATATGTGTATATATATGTATATATACACACATATATATGTATATGTATATATAAACATATATGTATATGTATATATATATTTAATTTACATTTTTATTCATTGATGACAGAGCATTTTTCACATCTATAGATAATTTTGATTACTGAAAACTGTTTCTTTTAAACATTTATTAATTGAGAAATGAACTACATTCTTATAAATTTGACTCTATATATTTGAGAACTGAGGCCTTTGTCAAAGAAACTTGTTTAAAAGTTTGATGCATAATCATGTATTTCCCTCAATCTTATCCAAACATTTATCCTCTCTGTCACTCTGTCTCCTTCTCTCTCTAATTTTCTTTCTATTTCTATTTCCTTGTCTCTGTTTCTTTTCTCCCTGTCTGTCTGTCTGTCTGTCTCTCTCTCTCTCTCTCTCTCTCTCTCTCTCTCTCTCTGTCTCTCTGTCTCTGTCTCTGTCTCTCTCTGTCTCTGTCTCTCTGTCTCTGTCTCTGTCTCTCTGTCTCTGTCTCTCTGTCTCTGTCTCTCTGTCTCTGTCTCTCTGTCTCTGTCTCTGTCTCTGTCTCTCTCTCTCTTTGTCTCTGTCTCTCTCTCTCTTTGTCTCTGTCTCTGTCTCTGTCTCTGTCTCTCTCTCTCCTTAATTCATCCTCAAATATGGTTTGGTTCTAAATACCACCTTCTCCATTATATATTCCCATTTTCATTACTCCCTCTTTTCCCTTCCCTCCTACTTTTCTGTAAAGACAGTTTTTTTTTTCTTTTAATAGTATTTTATTTCTCTAAATATATGGAAAGATAGTTTTTAACATTCACCTTTGCAAAATATTGTATTTCAAATGTTTCTCCCTCTCCTTTCCTCTTCACCCTTCCCCAAGACAGCAAGCCATCTGATATGTTACACATGTTCAATTCTTCTAAATTTCTGTATTCACAAAATAGATTTTTACACCTAGCTAAGAGCTTACATTAGTGTCTTCCGTGAGCCAATTCTGAGGAGAGTGAGATTCAGGAGCTCTTCTTCCCTACCTCATACCAGTTACCCTTCAGTGTAAAAAGCTCTTTCACACCACTTTTATTTAAGATAATTTATTCCATTTTCTCTTTCCCTTGCCTCTTCTTCCAGTATCTTCTCTCTCACCCTTAAATTTTATTTTTAAGATATCATCCCACCATATTCAACTCATACCTATACCCATAATCCTGACTGTATATTCTTGCTAACTGCCCAAATAATGATGATTTTTTTTAAATTATAAGATTTGTATTTTCATGTAGAAATGTCAACAGAGAAGCCTTATTGAATTCCTTATGATTTCTGTTTCCTGTTTATTTGTGTATGTTTCTTTTGAATCTTGTATTTGAAAGTAAAAATTTCCATTCAGCATTATTTGTTTTTGTAACAAGGATATTTAAAAGCCCTCTACTTCATTTTTTCTCCCTAACTGATTATACTTACTTTTGCTGGGTAGTGGACTCATGGCTGTAATCCTAATACCTTGGCACTAGAATCATATTCCAAATCCTCTGATCCTTTAATGCAAAAGCTGCTAAATCTTGTGTTGTCCTGACTGTGGCTTTGGGATGTTTGATTTATTTCTATTTCTTTCTGACTGCTTGCAATATTTTCTTTTTAACATGGGAACTCTGGGATTTGGCTATAGCATTTCTGAGAGTGTTCATTTTAATATCGCTTTCAGGAGGTTATCTATGAGTTTCTCCAATTTCTATTTTACACTCTGCCTTATAATACCAGAATAGTTTTTCTTGATAGTTTCTTAAAAGCTGATATCTTAGATCAGACAATAATTTTAAAATTACCTCTCCTGGATCTATTTTCTTTCCTTAATATTTTATTTTTTCCCCAAACATATGCAATAATAACTTTCAACATTCACCTTTCCAAATCCTTGTGTTCCAATTTTTTCTCCCTCTTTCCCACCCTCCCCCCCACTCCTCCACAACAAGTAATACCATATAGATAAAACATGTCCAATTCTTATCAACAAATTTCCATATTCATCATGTTACATAAGAAAAATCAGATCAAAAAGGAAAAAAAATCATCAACAATAACAAAAGTAAAAATACAATGCTTTGATCCACATCCCTCAGAGCTCCATCTTTGCATGTGAATGGCACTTTCCATCATGTCTATTGGAATTGTCTTGAATAACCTCATTGTTGAAAAGAGAAAGCTCTATCACGGTTGACTGTATCTACATTCAATGTCAGGGTGTTTTTCCCTGTAAAATAGTTCACATTGTATTTTATTTTTCATTCTTTTTATTTTGTTTTATTGTTTCTTAATGTCTCACTGAGTCATTAGAATTCACTTGCCTAATTTTAATTTTTAAGAAATTATTTTATTCAGTGAACTTTTGTACCTTCCTTTCCATTTTTACCAATGTGGATTCTGTTGTCCCCAAGGATTGCACTGACTTGCAAAGGCTCCTCTCATAACTCTCTTTGGTTATGGCCTTCATTGAATTGCACTACACTATTATTCTCATATAGTTGCTGTCTACATTCTAGGTTGTCTTGGGCTAGAGAAGTTTCACCCTATCTTATGTGGGTTTTTCTGCTACCCAATTCATTTTGAGTTTCATTTAAAAGTATTGCAGATAAATTTGGGAGAGTTTAAAAAAGTCTTTCCCTTTTCTCTGACATTTTGGCTTTCCACCTCCCAGCCTCAAAGTTCTCAGAAAAGTTTGCAGGCATTGAATTTGTGCAATACAAAACCACTGTTTGAAGAGAATTATAACATGATTAGCTCTCAGATCTATACAGAAGAGCCAATTCCTCCGAGTTTAAATGAGTCTGAAAGAACAGAGAGGGAAAAGCAAAGTTGCATGGTTTCCCTATCTAGTAGAGTCTGTAAGAAGATTGGTAAGATGCTGTACAGAGAAATTTAATAGGATTAAAAGAGGGGATATGAAAAGTGGTATAGCACAACCAGGAAGACCTTGGTTTAATCCTATCTTTCAATTACCTTGCTCTTGCCTGGTTAAACCTGGACATTTCACTTAAACTCTCAGGGGCCCCAGGAAACTTGAAAGGCTGTAGAACTGTAGCTCATATGCATGGAAGGAACTGGAGCTTCTTCCCCATGACTGCCAGAGAAATAAGAGGTTGATTCCATTCTAGGGAAGTAACTCATCTTTTTTATTTGTATTCTCACATATAGCAAGTATTTAATAAATGTTTGGGTTTTTTCCCCCCAATTGATCCATGCATTCATTCATTCATTCACTTGTTCATTCCCTCAGAGAGATGAGAGCATTAAAGAAAAGATCACTTATGTTGCTATTGCATGACATATTTACCCTGACCTAGAGGAACTTTAATGGTAATCTAACAATCCCTTTATTGACCAAAATGAGTCAGAGAAAGAACAGGTGACTAGTCCAAAAACATCCATTTTTTAAAGAAGATCTGACATTACAACCCAGTACTGAGCTCTATTGTACCCTTTACCTCTTACTTTTTGGCAAAATATTGTATTATTCAGATAATAATTGCCATGTGGAAATGAAATAGAAAAAAAATTTAGTAGTAAGATTTAAAATAAACCCTTTCCATACATTACATCCTTAGGTCCTCAAACAATTCAAGGAGCTCCTTGCTACTATTTGCTACATTTTGAAGATAGGAAAACTGGGCTTGAAAAGTTAAATGATTTTCCCAAAATGACTAAACTAGGAAGTATCTGAAGTAAAATTACAAATACAAGTCATCCTCATGGCAAATCTAGTCTTCTATCCACTATATCACTAAATGCCCGCTTTTTTTGATTTAAAAGAAAAGAGCCCAAAACAAGGAATTGGAAGCTGAATGGATGTCCATCAATTGGGGAAATTGTGTAAGTTATGGTGTGTAATGAGCTAGTATTGCTCTATAAGAAATGATGACCTGATGACCAAGGTATTTACTCACTAAGTATTTATTCTTACAAGAATGTAAAATAGAGTGTATGTATAAGGGCAAAGCCAAGACAATGGAGAGCAGACACAACTTTCTGTGACCTCCTCTGACCTCTTTGACCAATAGCAGATTAAGCCTCTAAAGTGGTTGTGAAGTCAAAGACCCCATAAATATTTGGAGTACAGCACATTCCCAGAAGAAGTTACCTTGGAAGAACTTGAGAACAGCTTTGTTTCAACTGGGGAAAATCTGCCAAGCCCAGATCACTGCATGGGGAGCCCAAGCAAGGAGCAAGGATGTGAGTCAGAGTTTTGTAGCTTCCATGCATCTGGGAGTCTTCTGTGGGCCTCTTAGGTCCACTCTGTCTTCATTGAAAGCAGGTGGTTTGGTAGATTTGCCTTTTGTAAAAGATAAATTGTAAACCACTGAGCCCCAGAAGGACTCCAGACCTAGCCTCCATTTCCCAGCACTAGAAATCAATCAGCAAAACTGCCCCAGGGCAAATTGAAGCAGCTGTCTCTCCTTTGCATTAAACAGACCTCAGGCCTTAAAAAAAGGAATAAAAAAACCCAAAAATAACCCTTACCATAGACAGCTTTTATGGAGAGAGAGAGAAGAACAGACCTCAAATCCTAAAGTTCCTAAAAACAAATCAATTCCAGAAGAAGCCCCAAAGAGAGACATGAGCTGGTACTCATTTCACAAGGCTTTCTTGGAAGATTGCATAAAGAATCTTAAAAGAAAGTCAGAAGAAAAAAATGAAGAAATGAAATGAGATCATTGCAAGAAAGAATGGAAAAAGTGGGGAAAAATGCAATGAACAAAAAAATTTAATTTGCCAATTGCAAAAGGAGATAAAAAAGGTAACTTAAGAGTATAATACACTAAAAATTAGAATTGAACAAATGTAAGTGAACTACCCAATAAGACTTCAAGAATCAGTCAAACAAAACTAAAAAAAAAAAAAAAAATGAAAAAATAGAACAAAATATGACTTATCTCCTAGGAAAAACAACTGACTTGGATAATAGATCTAGGAGAGACAATCTAAGGATTATTGGGCTTGCTGAAAGCCATGATGAAAAAAAAAAAAAAGAACCTAGACATTATGTTATAGGAAATCAGAAAAGAAAACTGCCCCTATATCATAGAATCAGAAGGTAAAATAGCCATGGAAAGAATTCACCTCCTGAAAAAGATTCCAAAATTAAATCCCCAAGGAATATTGCTGCCAAATTTCAGAATTATTGTACCAAGACAAATATATTGCAAGCAGCCAGTAAGAAACAATTGAAATACTGAGGAGCCACAATTAGGATTACCTAGGATGTAGCAGCTTCTACTTTAAAGGATCAAAGGGCCCAGAATCTCATATTCCAAAAAGGAAAGGAACTGGATTATAGCCAAGAATAAGTTATCTAGCTAAAATCAGCATTATCTTTCAAGGAAGATGGACATTCAGTGATATAGGTGAATTTCACCTATTTCTAATGAAAAAAACAGAACCGAACAAAACATTTGATCTCTAAACACAGAACTCAAGAGAAGCATAAAAACATAAAAAGGAAAGAACTCTTGAGAACCATATTTCTGTTATGGGAATACTTAGAGAAATTTTATTTGATTTTATTTAATTTTATTACGATAATATAAAAAATAAACTAGAGGTAAAAAGGGGACCATACTGGAAAAAGGTGGTAAAATAAAGGAAATTACATCTCATGAACAGGCAAAGAAAATCTATTATAATTGAGGGAAAGAAGAAAGGGGGATGAGCATTGTATGAATCTTATTCTCATCAGATTTGGCTTAAGAAAGAATAACAGACATATTCCTTTTATGACACAGATATAGTACTGGTACTTTAACAAAGTAGGATGAAAACAGAGAAAGAAATGTGTAGACCAATCTTCCTAATAAATAAATAAATATTAGCAAAGAGATTTCAGAAAATCATCTTCAGGATAATATACCATGACTAAGTAGGATTTATACCAGAAACGCAAGGTTGATTCAATATTAGGAAAACTATTACCATAATTGACTATGTCAATAATCAAATTAACAAAAAACATATGATCATCTCAATAGATGCAGAAAAAGCATTTGATAAAATTCCTATAGGAATAAATGGACTTTTCCTTAAAATAGTCAGTAGCATCTATTTAAAACCATCAGCAAGCATCATATGTAATGGGAATAAACTGGAATCATTCCCAAGATCAGGAGTGAAACAAGGTTGCCCACTATCACCATTACATTCAATATTGTCTTAGAAATGCTAGTTTTGGCAATGAGAAGAAAAAGAGATTAAAAGAATTAGAATAGGTAATGAAGAAATCAAATTATCACTCTTTGCAGATGATATGATGGTATACTTAGAGAACCTTAGAGAATCAACTAAAAAACTATTAGATATAATCCACAATTTTAGCGAAGTTGCAGGATACAAAATAAATGCACAAAAAATCATCAGTATTTTTATACATCACTAACAAAATCTAACAGCCTAAGATACAAAAAGAAATTCTGTTATGGGCTAGGACTCTGAACTTGAAACAAAGAATCTTACAAGGTGTTAAGTCAGTGGAATTCATAAGACAATGGTTATCTAGTTTAGAACAGTTCTCTAGTTCAGTATGACTGATTTAATATTACAACAAATAATGGTTTCCTAGTGATAAGATAATTGGTTTATACTCAGTATACTGCATTTAAGCTGGGACAAACTCAGCCAGAGAGATTCATTTCATCTCCCACCTTTGTGGTGATTGGAGGCTGGAGCACAAGCCCTCAAACTAAGACAGACTTCAAGACAGAGACCACCATGATAGTCCTCATGTCTTCCCCAGAGAAACCAAGACACATTCTGGAGGATCTCAAGAAAGCTGGCCCAGGCCCCAGGCAAGGAGACTAGACTTTGAAGGAGATAATAAAGAATTTGGACTTTAACACCTGGCTATTCTCATGGTGATTACTCAGCTGAAATGAAGGCTGGTCCAAAGACCTCCAGAACCAGAACACTACAAAATTCCATTTAAAATAACCGTCAATGGTATAAAATATTTGGGAATCTGCCTGCCAAGGGAAAGTCAGGAACTATGTAAGCAAAACTACAAAATACTTTCCACACAAATGAAGTCAGATCTAAACAATTGGAAAAATATCAAGTGATCTTGGATAAGTCAAGTGAACATAATAAAGATGACAGTGCTACCTAAACTAATCTATTTATTTAGTGCTCAAACTTCCAAAAAACTATTTTACTGACCTCTAAAAAATAACAAAATTCATCTGGAAGAACAAAAGGTCAAGAATTTCAAGGGAATTAATGAAGAAAAAAAAAAAAAAAAAAAAGCAAATGAATGTGGCCTAGCTGTGCCAGATCTAAAACTATATTATAAAACAGTGGTCACCAAAACCATTTGGTATTGGCTAAGAAATATACTAGTTGATCAATGGAATAGGTTAAGTTCACAAGGCAAAATAGTCAATGACTATAGTCATCTAGTGTTTGACAAACCCAAACATCCCAGGTTTTGGGATAAGAATTCACTGTTTGACCAATCTGCTGGGAAAACTGGAAACACTTATGTCACAAACTAGGCATATACCATATACCATAAACCAAGAAAAGGCTGAAATAAGTTCATGATCTAGACATAAAGAATTATATTATAAAAAATTTAGAAGAACATAGGATAGTTTACCTCTCAGATCTGTGGAGGAGAAAGGAATTTTTGATCAAAGAAGAACTAGAGATCATTACTGATCACAAAATAGATAATTTTGATTATATCAAGTTAAAAAGGTTTTGTACAAACAAAACCAATGCAGACAAAATTATAAGGAAAGCAATAAACTGGGGAAATATTTTTTTTACATTCAAATGTTCTGATAAAGGCTTCATTTCTAAACTATATAGAGAATTAACTCAAAATTATAAGAATTCAAGTCATTTTCCAATTGATAAATGGTTAAAGGATAAAAACAATTTTCAGATGAAGAAATTGAAACTATTTCTATTTATATGAAAAGGTGTTCCAAATCACTATTAATCAGAGAAATGCAAATTAAGACAACTCTGAGATACCTGCTACACGCCTGTCAGATTGGCTAAGATAACAGGAAAAGATAATGACAAATGTTGGAGGGGATGCGGGAAAACTGGGACACTGATATATGGTTGGTAGAACTGTGAAAGGATCCGGCCATTCTGGAGAGCAATTTGGAACTATGCTCAAAAAGGTACCAAATTGTGTATATCCTTTGGCCTCTACTGGGCTTATATTCCAAAGAGATATTAAAGGAGGGAAAGAGATCCACATGTGCAAAAATGTTTGTGGCAGTCCTCTTTGTAGTGGCAAGAAACTGGAAATTGAGTGGATTCCCATCAGTTGGAGAATGGCTGAATAAGTTATGGTAAATGAATGTTATGGAATATTATTGTTCTGTAAGAAACAACCAGCAGGAGGATTTCAAGGAGGCCTGGCCTGACTTACAGGAACTGATGCTGGGTGAAATGAGTAGAACCAGGAAATCATTATACTCAACAAGATTATACAATGATCAATACTGATGGATGTGGCTCTCTTCAACAATGAGAGGATCCAAATTAGTTCCATTTATTCAGTGATGAAGAGAGCCATCTCTATCCAGAGAGAGGAATGTGGGAACTGAATGTGGTTACAACATGGCATTTTCATGCTTTCTGTTGATGTTTGCAGGCATTTGTTTTCTTTCTCAGTTTTTTTTTTCTGTAGATCTGATTTTTCTTGTACAGAAAGACAAATGTATGTATACATATATTGGATTTAACATACATTTTAACACATTTAACATGTATTGGACTACCTGCCACCTCAGGGGGGGAAGAAGAGAAAAATTTGGAACAGAAAGTTTTGCAAGGGTCAATGTTGAAAAATTACCCATGTATATGTTTTGTAAATAAAAAGATTTAATAAAAATTAAAAAAAAGAAATTATGACTAAGATGATTTTTTAAAAGCCTGGAAAGATTTGCAAGAATTGATGCTAAATGAAGTGAGCAGAACTAGAACTTTGTACACAGTAATAAGAAGATTAGGATCAATTGTAATAGACTTAGCAATACATTGATCCAAGACAACTCCAGTAGACTTGGTATGGAAAATGTTATCTGTTTCCAGAGAGAGAAGCATGGATTCTGAATGTGGATCGAAGCATAGTATTTTCACCTTTTGTTCCCTTTTTTTGGTATGTTTTTCTTGCACAACATGACAAATATGGAAATATGCCTTTAAAATGCACATATTTAACCTATATCAAATTGTTTGTTGTGTTGGAGAAGAGGAAGTAAAGCAGAGGGAAAAAAATTGGAACGCAAATAATGACAAAAGTAAACCTTGAAAAATATTCTTTCCTGTATTTTAGAAAATAAAATACTATTGAAGAAAAGAAAGAAAATATCCCCCCCAAAAGATAAATGTTTCTCTTTTTAATTCATTCTGGAAGCAAGTAGTAAAGCTTGAATTTGAACTCAGGGCTTCTAACTCCAAACTGGAGGTTTTGTTTTTATTTTGTTTTATTTTATGTTTCATTTTTTCTTTCGTACTTCCTCTCTCAAATGCAGGTAGGAAGGGTTGATGTACATTCCACCATCAGAAGATGAGGATACTTGTGAACGATAATCTAGCCTTGCCTAAAGAATGACAAAACCACTGATCATTCAGAAGAGAATCTTTGTAGTATTTCCCCATCCCTGAACTAGAACAAAGATGGGTTGCTTCATGACTTTGGGGACTAGCTGTGAGTGGAAGCTGGTAATACTCAAATACTGAGGGGAATGACTAAGTTCATCATCACTTGATCAGAAATAGCTCTGCCCTTGAGAGTAAGGACTAATGGGGCCATAGTAGCTAACCCTCTCCAAGACTTCCTGGATGTGATTTATAGTCAGATAAATACTATAATAGAGAAAGAAAAGTGGTTCCCCTGGGAAGAAAGGCTTAAAGTGGAGACAAATTATCGGAGTTTGTCAACTTGGAGAAAAACAATAAAGTTTGGATTCCTTTCTTGGAGATTTTCTGCCGCTCACACTGTCGGGCTTAATCAGAGCAGGCCATGCATTATTTAATATAAACGAGAGCTATTTATCCTGAGAGATGCTTGAAGGTTGTCATGGAAACCGTGGGCAGAAGAGAAAGTAGGCATGGATAGCCAGGTTAAAATTTGAAGACTTAAATGTTTTTTATAAAGAAATGAACAGGTGCAGGTCATTTAGTGAATGAAGATAAATGGGGAAATAGTCAAGAATTGTCTCCTTCCTTTGTGCTCTTTGGGTTTTAATGCTGATGTCTGCCTAAATCTCTGGTGCTAAGCATTTATGGGAAGGAGGGGTTAACATAGGGCTAATTCACTAGGCAAAAGTGGAAATTCTCCCCATCATTATCTGGAAAAGTAGCCATCTTCTGCGGAGTTTGAGAAGTTTATTCTTAGGTGTAAGAATTCTATCCCACCATTACTAAGCGGAATGGTGGGGCTTAAAAGCTGGGAGCTGCAGTTAAACCAGAGGGTGCCTGAGAAGTCTGAGGCTGAGTCATTAGCAGCAATGGATGGGAACATTGTCCAAAAGCAGCCAGTAGACAAACACGAGTCCTATAGGCAAACACTCCAGCCCTTTGTTTTTGATTTCGATTTCCTGTGTGAATTTGTTCTTCTGGGGCTAGATCCTAAGACTCATGTGAGCTGGTCGTTAAATTTGCAGTATGGGCATTTTACATTTCAGAAATCAGCAAATGTGACAAGTTGGAGCCTCAATGATTGTTTTGTTGGGCATCTAGATTTGAGAAAATGATGAAGAAAATGTTAAGCAGATTAAATTTTAAACTACATCATGTGAACATCTTTTAGTGGGAGAAGATAATTGGTCATCAGGATTCCCTCATTCAGTCCCTTTGCCCATGTCCTGCTAATTAAACCGAGACTTTTAGGTTGGCATTGATCCCAGATCTAATCTGGTATCAGCTTCTGCAGGCAGAAATTGCCCTCCCTCACTGGGCTAAGAAAACAACCCCTGGATTTGCTTAATCATGCCAGTGTTTTGGGGGAGATGAGGCAAAGAGATAGACATTGACCCATGCAGACTACCATACTTCAGAAAGGCTCAAAAGCCAGGACCCAAAGCAGAGAGAACACAGAGCTTAAGGGAGTAATAGTCAAAACCAAGAGACAGGGAAATGAGATCAGTCAGAATAAGCACCAAAACAGCAGCACTAAAGATGGAGTAAAAGAAAAAGTAAAGGAGTGGCCAATGAGTGGAAAGTAGCAAAATCTCATCATCCCCCTCATCTATACGCCCCTTGTCCTGTCCCACTCCATACCCACCAGGTTGAGGTGAGGGCCCCAAAGCCAAGGCTGAGCAGCTGACTTTCATTCAGTGCCTTCCTTGCTTCTGTAGAATATTGACTGGGGAGGTGAGGTGGGCATGAATGGTTGGAGAGATACTAGGTTCTAGGTGCTCAGCCATAGCCCCTCTTAGGAAAGAACGCGCTATATAACCATGGTTTTTCTCCTTAAGAAACATGCTTGATTGTGACCTTCCAAAACTCAACCAATTCCAATGACTCCCTAGAGTCAGTAGGATTAAATACAAGCTTTTTCTATTCATTTTTATAGTCCTTCACATCCTGGCTCTAACATGAAGCAAATAGAACTCTTGTCCAGGATTACCTAAATTGTCTTACGTAAAATATGTCATTCGTTCATTCAATAAATTATTTATTTAGCACCTACTGCAGGCATTGTGCTAAGCTCATGGATGCAAAAAGACAGTCCCTGTCCTCATAATCTTTTTTTTTCTTTTTTTTTCCTTTTTTTAAATTAATTTTTATACTTATAACATTTTCTTTGACAGTACATATGCATAGGTAATTTTTTTTTACAACATTATCCCTTGTACTCCCTTCTGTTCCAAGCTTTTCCCCTCCTTCCCTCCACCCCCTCCCTTAGATGGCAGGCATTCCCATTCATATTAAATATCTTATACTATATCCTACTGTCCTCATAATCTAATGAGATAACATGGAAAACAATTTATACAAAAAAGCCATACAAAGGACAAATAGGAAATAATTAAAAGGAAGATTCTGGAATTAAGAAGGGGTAGGGGAGACTACTTGTAAAAAGTGGGATTTTAGGTAGGATTTTAAGGAAGCCAGGTAGCTGAGATTACAAAATGGAGGTAGAGCATTCCAGGAATGGATAGTAAGCTAAAATGTTGCCAGAAACTGAGTGATGGAGGATCTTGGATATGGCTGAGAAGGAAAGCAGCAAGATGAAAAGTTAGGAGGCTAAATTATGAAGGGCATGGAATTCCAAACAGAGCATTTTGTATTTACTCTAATGGCAATAAAGAGCTATTTGGAATTTCCGGAGGAGCCAGGTAATCTGGGTTGGAACGATTTTAGGAAAACTTTAATGACTGGAGAGTGGATTGGAGCAGGGAGGGACTTGAGGCAGGCAGAAATCCATCTCATCAGCAACTGCAATAGTCCAGGTGTGAGGTAATGAGGGTCTCCATCACAGTGGGGAAGAATCCGAGGAGAGAAGGGGTGTATGGGAGAGATGCTGCAGAAGGGAAATTCACAGGCCTTGGCAATAGCTTGGATATTGGAAAGGGGGCGGGAAAGACTAAGGAGTCCAGGATGACTCCATGGTTAGGAACCTGAGGGATTGGGAACTGAGGTGGCTTCTACAATAAAAGGAAAGGTACTTACTTATGAGATTTGTTTTGACCTGGGCAATCTCTCTTAAGATTCAGTTTCCTCCCAAGTAAAATGATGGGGTTGGATTTGAAGTCCCTTTGAGATCTAAATGCATGCTTCTACAATTCTCCCTTTCCAAATTTAGTACATATTATTCCACTTCTCAAATTGTCTCGTTAAGCCAAAATAGTCATGTGGGTTTCTCACACATAACACTCAATTTTGCTCTATGTGTCATTGTATTACCCATCCTTTATACCTGTAAAGTCAAGTAAACAATCATTATGAAGTGTCTATTATATGTCAGGAACCGTGGTTTTTTTTTTTCTCTAAAAATATTTTTTTTTTTCAAAATACATGCAATGATAGTTTTAAACATTCATCCCTGCAAAATCTTTGTTCCAAATCTTTTCCGTCCCTTCTTCTATCTTCCTTGACAGCAAGCAATCCAGCATAGACCAAACATGTCCAACTCTTCCAAACATATCTCCACATTTGTCATGAGGCACAAAAATTAGGTAAAAGGAGGGGAATTAAAAAAAAAAACCAAGCAAACAAACAACAACAAAAAAAGGTGAAAATATTACACCATGATCCCCACACAGTCTCCATAGTTTTCTCTCTGGATGCGGATAGCTCCCTCCATCACAAGTCTATTGGAATTTCCTTGAATCATTTCATTGTTGAGAAGAGCCAAATCCCTTACAGTTGCTCATCACATCTTCTTGTTCTGTTGTACAATTTTCTCTTGGTTCTGTTTACTTCACTTAGCATGACTTCAAGTAAGTCACTCTGGGTTTTTCTGAAATCAGCCTGTTATTTCTTCCAGAACAATAATATCCCTTTACCTTCATATATCATATCTTATTCAGCCACCCTCCCAAAAGTTCCTTGCCATTACAAATAGGCCTGCTACAAACAGTTGTGCATATATGGGTCCTTTTTTCCCTCTTATACAATCTCTTTGAGATATAGGCCTAGTAGAGACACTGCTGGATCAAAGGGTATGTCCAGTTTCATATGTAGTCCTTTAGCTACAGTTCTAAATTGATCTCCAGAATGATTGGATCAGTTCACAACTCTACCAACAATGTATTAGTTTCCCAGTTTTCCATGTCCCCAATATTTATCATTATCTTTTCTTGTCATCTTAGCCAATCTGAGAGGTGTGAAATGGTACATGGGCAATGTCTTAATTTTCATTTCTCTCATCAATAGCGATTGAGAACATTTTTAGTAGACTACAAATTGCATTAATTTCTTCACCTGAAAATTGTTGGAGGAACTTTGTTAAGCACCGAAATTCATAGCTTTCTCATGTCCATTGCTGGAATTTTTTTTCCTTTAAAACTATGTTTTCATGATACCGTCTACAGGAAGCTTCCTTGATCCTCCAAATTGCTAACACATCTCCTCATCCCACCAAGTATTCACCTTGCCTTTACTTGATATATACAAATATACATATATATATAAATAAAATTATATATACATTATATACATATAAAATTACACACACACATACACACACACACACACACACACACACACACATATTTCTGTACACACTGTTTACCCATGATAGCTTGGAGGCTCCTTGAGGGCAAAACATTCCCAGAGATGTGATTTATAAAAAGCTCAAACCAGGAAGTTCCAGATTCAAATTCTGCCTCTGATACAACCTACTTAAGAGATCATAAAGCTCCTTAAACTCTTAGTGGCCCCAGACAACTCTTTAAGATCATAGTTCATGATGAATAGGCTGATTTAGAAAAGACTGGAAAGACTTACATGAATTGATTTTGAGTGAAATGAACAGAACCAATAGAACATTGTACATAATAACAGCTACACTGTGCGATAATCACCTGTGAAAGACTTTGCTCTTCTCAGCAACCCAGCGATCCAAGGTAATTCCAATATATCCAGAGAAAGAACTATATAGACTGAATGGAAATTAAAGCATATGATTTTCCTTTATTGTTTTTGTTATTTTTCTCATGCTTTTTCTCTTTTGTTTTGACTTTTCTTTCACAACATGCCTAATATGGAAATATGTTTAAAATGATTGTACATGTATAACCTATATCAAGATCGTTTTATATCTTGAAGAAGGGGGTGAAGAGGGAGAAAAAATGAGACTCAAAATCTTACAAAGGTGAATGTTAAAAACTATATTTGTATGTAATTCAAAAAATACCAAAAAGACCATATTTCACAAAAGATGCTTATCCTTATCTATAGAAGAAGTGCCCTTGTCTTCTTCTCTCCCTAACTCCAACACTTGGCATGGAACCTGGCATTTCATTAAGACTCACTGAATGGTTGCTCGAATCTGTCTGTGCAAATTTCATACATGCTTTCTATCTCTCCAGCTCTCTCTCTTTCTCTATGTTTATCTCAGTATCTATTTCTCTTGGTCTTTCTCTCAGGCTTGTTTGTATTTATCCACCTGCCATTTCTCTGTCTCTCACATGTGTCTTTTTTGCTCAAAGCTAACTTGACTTTTTGGGAGGCTTGTTGTCCCGACTTCACCATCATCACCCTGGAAACATTCTCTGCTTTGACTCCCTCCAGTGGGAAGGATCACGATGATGGCAATAGCAGCCACAGCTGGCTTCACCAGTCCAGCCCTGCAGAAAGCTTCATTTTTTTTTGCCTCTCCACTCTCTTTCATCCTTAGCTCAATGGCCAAAGTGACTTTCAACCCTAACAGATAGGGCTGGTGATGTTCCTCCTCTTCTCTATAAACGTCAGTGGCTCCCTATGATTTCTAGTTGCTGTAACATTTGAAAAACCCTCTAAAATTTAAAGCTCCTTCAAACATCTCTACCCACCCTAGCAGTCTTATCTCACTGTCTTTCCTAGCAGAAACTCTCTCCTATAGTGAAACCAGAAGACACGCCTTTCCTCCCAAACCATTTGATCTTCTGCCTCCATATCCTGACACTGCTTCCCCAGGCTCACAGGATGCACTCTTTCCTCATCTTAGAGACTGGGCAGACTGAGATCAATCACGTCCTTCCAGATAAAGCCTGTCCTGGTTCCTTCTCTCACAGAGCCACCTTGCATTTGTTCTGTGTTTACATTTTATTTAAATGTGTTCACGTGTCTTTCCCAGTAGAATAAAAGGCCTATGAGATAGGGGCTGCTATATGTCATCACAGTGTTAGGGACTTCAAATACCAGCAAAAATGAGCGTTTCTGCCTTAAAGAAACTTATATTCTATTGGGTGAAACAACAGCCTGCATATTGACACACAGATACAAACACAATGCCTATACACACACACACACACACACACACACACACACACACGTGTGTGTGTGTGTGTGTGTGTGTGTGTCTGTGTCTGTGTGTGTCTGTGTCTGTGTGTCTGTGTGTAATGGGGGTAAATCAGAGACTTCTCATTGGGAAAAAAAATGCCCTTGCAGTACTCCTGGAGCTGAGATGAATTCTCTAGGCCATTTTGGGGGATAATTCCCACTGCTGAAGGATTTTGGGATGATGCAACCATTTCCCCACAAAGGCAGAAGGGGGAAGGGTGCTTGGATCAAAGAAGGTTGACAATGAACTAGAAAATCAGACCCAGCTAACTCACTTAGAGACCCTTAAAAGGAGCAGCTCCATTCTCTGAACCTCTACTGAGCAAGATTTAATGACTGTTATCCTTTGGACTTCCTGTGGAGTCCAATATTCCCTCTCCTCTCCACTCCATTCTCTGTCCCTACCACTTCAGCTATGGTGTCTGCTCATATATGGCTGCAGGCAAAGTGAGCCTGAGACTTGATTTCAAGGCCTTGACTATCTCATGTTTCTGTTTTTTGTTTGTTTGTTTGGTTGGTTGTTGTTTTTTTTTTTTTTTGGTTTTGTTTGTTTTTATTTTTGTTTTTGTTTTTGTTTTTTGCTGAAGATAGGTGACTTTAATAATGAATCTGAGATAAACTTTTTTAAAAAGTTAAACATGCAATTAATTATTCTAAATATATTTTCATATTCCTCATGCTGCACAAGAAAGATCAGAAGGTAAAAGAAAAAAAAACACAAGGGAAAAAACACAAGCAAACATACAAGAACAAAAGGTGAAATATTATGCTTTGATCTACCTTCAGTCCCCATGGCTCTTTGGATGGATGGCTCCATCACAAGTCTATTGGAATTCCGTTGAATGAGATAAACTTTCTTTTTTAAATTTTATTTTATTATTTTTTAAATTTTGTAATTATAAATTTTTGACAGTATATATGCATGAGTAATTTGTTTTATAACATTATCCCTTGTGTTCATTTTTCCAAATTTTCCCCTCCCTCCCTCTATTCCCTCCCCCTGATGACAGGCAATCCCATACATTTTACATGTGTTACAGTATAACCTAGATACAATATATGTGTATAAATCCAAAGAGAGGAACTTTCTAAAAAAAGGAATCAAAGAGTGTTTGGGACTCTCAATTAGAGATAACAATGAGCTAGAGGCATTCTCTATAATGACTTCATTGGAGAAGAACCATCCACAGATGGATAAGCCCATACCCTGGTCTCCTTGATGAACTTTAGAACCAAGGTGAAGGAGAAATGCTTTATTGATCCCCACTACCAAGTGCTCCATTTATAGTATTTTAAATGTTAACCTCTTCAGAGAGTCTAATCTTTGTCAACATTTGGTTGTAAGTCTATTGTGCTTTAAAAATCTTTTCTTTTGTGAGTAGAAAATAAGTAGCTGTCCTATACCCAACTCAATTTGCACAAGTATACTTCTATTTTCTTTTGAGGAGATTTTAGACCTCCATTTTAAACTTGTTTTCCCCAGGGCCCATAAACGCTCTGATAAAAAATCAGAAGGGAAAAAAGTTTAACACCTCTTTAGAACAAATCTCCTGATAGCTGACTTCAGAGCATGATTACATTCAGAAATCTAAAGTAATTTGTGGAGGGAGGGTTAGTTGATGATTGTTGTCCTTTGTTCTCAAAGAGGACCATAATGACATCACTACAGCCCAGTCCAGTTACAGTGTGTCTAACTGTGGCTGATCAGACCAATATGAGCCAAGAATTCTCTGCCAGAGGCCAGATACAAAGAGTCCATATGAACATTTGGGGCGGCTTCTCTAATTTTCCTTTTGGCTAATTCCATTCTGCTTTGCTCAGAGAGCATAACCCCTTTTTTGACGCAAGCCCACCATGTTGGGTGCTCCTCTGTCAGTGTCCCCATGTCACACAATCAATACTAAAGTTCTTAAGAGAGCCCTTGAGAGCATTCCTTGTATTGCTTTTTTTCTGACCATCTTGTGAGCATTTGCCTGGTTTAAGTTCTTCATAAAATCATTTTTTGGCAAGCATATCAATGTGGCTAATGAAATTAAGCTTCCTGCAATAGAGTTGGAATTTTAGAAAGGACCTCAGTGTCTGATGTCTTATCCTATAGGCGATCTTCAGAATCTTCCCATTCGAATGGGAGCAATTCCATTTCCTGGTACTGTAGTGCCCCGATTTCACAGGGATGCAACAATGTTGTCAGCACAATGGCTCTGTAGGCCTCTAGTTTGATAGTCAGTCTAATACTTCTCCTCTCCCACATTTTCCTTTGGAGCCTCCCAAACATTGAGCTAGCTCTGGTAAAGTGTGTCAGTCTCATGATCCATATGCATAGGTATTTTTTTTTTTACAACATTACCCCTTGTACTCCCTTCTGTTCCCAGTTTTTCCCCTACTTCCCTCCACCCCCTCCCCTAGATGGCAGGCATTCCCATACATATTAAATATCTTATAGTATATCCTAGATACATATATATATGTGCAGAACCGACTTTTGTTGTTGTTGTTGCAAAGGAAGGATTGTATTCGCAAGGTAAAAATAATCTGGGAAGAGAAACAAAACAAAAAAAAAAAAAAATGCTAACAGTTTACACTCATTTCCCAGTGTTCCTTCTCTGGGTGTAGCTGATTCTGCCCATCATTGATCCATTGGAATTGGATTAGCTCTTCTCTATGTTGAAGATATCCACTTTCATCAGAATACAACCTCATACAGTATCATTGTTGAAGTCTGTAATGATCCCTTAGTTCTACTCATTTCACTCAGCATCAGTTGATATGTCTCTCCAAGCCTCTCTGTATTCCTCCAGTTGGTCATTTCTTACAGAGCAATAATATTCCACAACCTTCATATACCATAATTTACCCAACCATTCTCCAATTGATGGGCATCCATTCATTTTCCAGTTTTTAGCCACTATGAAAAGGGCTGCCACAAACATTTTGGCACATACAGGTCCCTTTCCCTTCTTTAGTATTTCCTTGGGATATAAGCCCAGTAGTAGCACTGCTGGGTCAAAGGGTATGCACATTTTGATAACATTTTGGGCATAATTCCAGATTGCTCTCCAGAATGGTTGGATTCTTTCACAACTCCACCAACAATGCATCAGTGTCCCAGTTTTCCCACAGCCCCTCCAACATTCATTTGCTGCAGATGATGGTTGCACACGTGGATGACATGGTATTGGCTGATTCAGTGTTTTCTTGGTATTAATAGTTGGGCCAAAATTCGGACGTGCAGCAGAGAATTAACCCTTATTTTGTTGTATCTCAGCTTCCGAGGCTGCCTTGAGGGGACAATCTTCTGCAAACCAAAAATCATGCACCAATGTTCTCTCCACTTTAGTCTTGACTTGTAGCCTTTTCATGTTGAAGAATTTATCATCAATACAGTAGCTCACCTTGATTCAATGCTCAGCTCATGTCTCATTATCAGTGGGTTCACTTGCCTTGGCAGGATACTTTCCAGGGAGGGAGGGCAGTAACAGTTAGAAGGATGAGAGGCTTCTTGGCAAAGCTGTAAAGTGGCAAAGTAGGATCTGAGCTGGATGCTGTCCCAGTATGATGGATGGATAGACAAAGACTACACAGGTTAGAGAAAGAAGCAACTTCAACTTGTGTTTCCTTTTGTTCTTGGAAGGATGGCAGCCCTCTGGTTCCTCTTCTCTGAGATAGCAACAGAGTAGATGACCTTTCTCTATATTAACTCTATTACTTCCCAGGTTTACCTGAACTTTGCCTTTCTGCTGGTCCAGTGGCCATTCAGGGCTCATCTCTGTGTAACCTGATCATTCATGTGCCTGCATCCAGGCCACAAAAATCTCCAATATCACTGCTTTACATAACCCCCTTTTATTCCCATTTTTTCCAGTAGGTGCAATATAGTCTCTTACAAAGTGCCTTTGATTGATTCAAGGAGGCATAGAGACCTTGTGTACATGAGATGCTGATTCATTCATTCAATCTCCAAGTGCCCTTACCTAACAAAGGTCATTACTTTCAGTGGGTGAGTTAGTAATGGAGGGCCACTGTTAAAATGTGATTGCACAACACGGACACATGTAGCCTGGCTCGCATCATTGTTAAGCCCAGCAGTATTCAAACATCTCCGCATCAATCACATCTTGCTCTTCCCTAGCCCATGGCATTGCTCACGTATTTTTCAGGGCTGATATTGCCTTCTTCAGCTCTTCCTGTGGAGATTAATCAGGTCCGAGCTTGAATGGTGCTCCCTACATGAAGCCTCCCTTAACCATCCCAAATCAACATACTTCTTTCCCATAATCGCCCTGACATTTTACTTGTTCATATGAACATCCTATGTTCTAAGATGGATTTAAGTTATTTTCTGTTGATGTTAATGAACTGTCTAGACCAGGGGTTCTCAAACTACAGCCCAAGGGCCAGATGGGGCCCGCTGAGGACATTTATGTGGCCCGCTGGGTTATGGCAAATGGGCTGAGGGGTGGAGACAGAGTGTGAGCTTTTGTTTTTACTCTAGTCCGGCCCTCCCACAGTCTGAGGGACAGTGAACTGGCCCCCTATTTCAAAAGTTTGAGGACCACTGGTCTAGACCCTGCAGACAGAGATACCCTTCCATCCTTTATTTGATGGCCCCAGGATCCTGCACCCAATATCTCATTGTATAGATGCTCAAGATCTATGTTGAATGAATGTTGTCAAATCAGCCTGAATAGCAAATGCTGGCTGACTATTTCTTATAGTCTTCAATTCATAATGCTATTGAAAAATGAGCAGAGAGCCTGTGATGACTCACATTACCTCCAAATTGCTTTAAACAATAAGATTTCCTGATACACTGAAGCTTTTGTTTCTAGATAATAATCATTATAATCACTGTTGTTATTATTCGTACTAACCATAATAGCTGCCATTCAATGAAGCCATTGATTACAAAGCACTTTTCACATATCATCTCATTTGAGATTCACAAGAGCCCTGTAGAGAAGGTAAAGACATTTTCTTTTTTCCTATCTGAAAAATGAGGCTGTTGGATGACATGATCTATAATGTTCACATAGGCTCTGACATTCTCTAGCCTGTTCTCCTACCTCTGACATTCTCTGTTCTAAGATTTGTCCAAGCTCAGCCATTGATTGTTTTGTGTTCTGAGATCTTTCTGATGTTACAACATCTGCTGAGTAAAATTTGCCCTTTTGATGATTTTCTGGGAAGCTTACTTTTTACCCTGTTCTCTTGACCCATTGGGGTGTAGTACCATTGTTGATAAAGGGGTACAGAAAACTGAACCAGTTTGAAGAAGAAACAGAAATAAGAATTGGGAATCTTTGAAATAAATTTAAATTATGTTTTAAAATAAGACTCTTTTCTTAGGGAAGACTTCTTTTCTCTAAATCTGAGTTGTAATATCTCTAAAGAGAGTCGATAGAAAGAAACCATGATTTTATAGAGAAAGACTGGATTTGGCATTAAGGAAAGACTTGGTCCTACATTGGAATTCTAATTCTACCACTTCCTTCCTGTGTGACTAGGATACTGAGTGATGTGGCCAGGTAGTTCTTTAGTCAGTCAATATTTATTCATATCTATTACTTGCCAGACACTCTGCTGAGTGCTAGGGATACAAAGAAGTGGGGGAAAACTCACCATTCTCATGGAGTTCACAAAGGGGAGAAACAACAGTCAAACAACAGCATACAAATACATGCAATAAAAATGGAAGGTAATCAGTCTTGGTAATGCACTAGAATTGGGGGTGATGAGGAAAGATCTTTTGCAAAGGAGGAGATTGTATCTTACTTGAAGGAAACCAAGAAAGCCAAGAAATGATCATTAGAAGGGAGATCACTCCAGACATGACAGATAGCTGATGAAAATCTCCTGAGTCAGAAAAGGATACATCTTGGGGTGAAAAAAAATATTTAGATGTGGCCTATATGTTACATAAAGTCACATGGATGAAGAGATGGCTTCCCTTTTCCCCCTTCTATTTATTCAATTGCTTGTAAAACTTATTCCCTTCCTCTTTAGTCCAAGAGTAGTTACTCAGATTTCAGTTGGGAAGTAGGTCTCCAATGGAAGGCCCAAATGCTCTGTCCTTGGTCCTGTGCTGCTTATAGTTTTGTAAATGACTTAGAAGCAAAGATGCTGTCCTCATCAAATTTGCAAATCACTCACAGCTGGGGAATGGAGAGAAGGACATAGTAAGGTAAATAGCTAACATGTTGGCTAATTGAGTGAAGATCCAAATAGATCTGAGTGGGATGAGGATTGAAACAAAAAGTATAAGTAGAAAGTCCATAGAAATAACTATGAAGTTAGCACAAATGCAAAAAAATTAACCTCACAGGTATAAGTTGGGGGGATTCTGGTTAGAATTTTTCACTTTTGAAGAGGTCTGGGAGGTAACCTCGATTTGAATCAATCCAACCAAGTCCAATAAGTACTTGTTATTTATCAAGCATTTTTCCAGAAAATAGGCAAAAATTCATGGGGAAAAATTCATGCCCTGTAAGAGTTTACATTACTTTGAGGGCAAAATAGTATGCATATATAAAAATAAACAAAAATATATACAGAATATATGCAAATGATATTTAGAGAGAAATAATCTAGCTGTGAGAATCAGGAAAGCTTTTATGTAAAATTGAATTGAGTCTTGAATGGAATGAGGCTTGCCAAAAGGGATCATTTAATAGAGAAGCCAAGATATTTAGTAAAAAATGCCATTGTTATTAAGAGTTGTCTAATATTGAATAATGACAAAGTAAAAGTCCCACTGTGTATAACAAGATCATATCACATCTAAGGCATTTTGTTCAGTCCTAAGCAGCTAGTATATCACTGTTGTTCTTTTAAATAGTTTTATCACTTATTTATTTTCAACAATCACTTCTTAAAACTTTTGAGTTCTGAATTCTCTCATCTACTCCTTCCCCCACCCTTGAGAAAAGCAATGTGATAATTATGCATATGAAATCAAGCGAAACATATTTCCATATTGACTATGTTGCAAAAAAAGGCAAGAAAAATGACTTTTTAAAAAATGCAACAATCACTTTATTAGTTTTCTCTTTGGCAGTAGATAACATTTTTCATGGTGAGTTTTTCATGATTATATTGGATCATTGTACTGATCAGAGTGCCTAAGTCATTTACTGTTAATTATTATTACAACCTTACTGTTTCTGTATACAACGTTCTCCTGATTCTGCTTACTTTATTTTGTATCCATTTGTATAAACCTTCACAGGTTTTTTTCTAAGAGCATCTTGGTTGTCATTTCTTATAACACAAGAGTGTTTCATCACAATCATATACCACAGCTTGTTCAGTTTTCCCTCAATTGATGAGTAACCCCTCTGTTTTCAATTCTGTGCCCACACAAAAGAGTGCAGCAATATATTATTAAATATTTAACAACTGGCTCCTATCACACAAAATGTAAACACAAAGTATGCTTTACTCACTTTTAAATTAAATTTGTATTGATATTTTCCTTTTGACTTCCTTAAGTCTAGGCAATCAAAAAAACTATAAATTAAGCCTTGATTTATAGAATTATTCAATTCTTGATGTGTAATTGGTGACACTGAAAAATTAACAATCAGCTCTCATAAGCCAGTATGAGTTGATTTCAATATATCCATGGTTCTTAGATCAGAGTTTATGAAGGATATTAATAATCTGAAAACTTACCAGATTAGGTACCTCAAAATATTGAAGAACTTGGAAGAAATTGGTGAAGGAAAAAATGTCATGGGCAGGCAGGAGAAGAGTAGAGGTGGAGAGTGGTCTTGCATAATCTGAAGTACTACCTGATAGGATGAAGAGCTATACATATCCTCACTGGTTCCAGAGAGAAGAAATAGAAACAATGGGGTAGAATCTCCAAAAGGGAAAACTGAGGTTTACTGTCTTAATAATTTGAACTTTAGAAAAGTAAAATAAGATGCCTTGGAAGGTAAGCTGATCTCCCACACTGGAAGTTTTCAAGTTCATGCTAAGTGACCATTTGTCAAATATGTTGATGAAGGGATACCTTTCTCTTTTCCCTTTCTATTTATTTAATTCCATGTGAAACTTATTCCCTTCCTCTTTAGGTCATTCCTCTGACCCGTAATTAAAGACGGTATTGTTTTTCAAATATCATTTGGATCAGATGGCAATTGAGCCCCCGTTAAACTCTATGTCTTTGTGAAAGCTCTTCCACTCATTGGGTTCCAATTTCCTCATCAATAATATGAGACAAAAATATCAGTTGACTCTCAAGATCCTTTCTGGTTCTACTTTTCTGTGATAACTGGATTATTTCCCATTTAAATGTATTCAGAGATAGGATATTTTGGGATTCTGGAAATTTTTTGATTAATGGGTGAAAATTGTTTCCATTCAAGAAACATTTACTCAAATTTCAGGGAAACAGTTTTGTAAGATTCAGGAGAAAGAGAGAGAGAGAGAGAGAGAGAGAGAGAGAGAGAGAGAGAGAGAGAGAGAGAGAGAGAGAGAGAGAGAAAGAGAGAGAGCTCTATGCTCATTGAAAGGATGTGAGTTCAAATCCTGACTGTCATATTCCATTCCCATGAGTTTGAAGAAGTCATTTGACCTCTGTTAGTTTAGTCTGCCTGCCCCTTCAAGTTTGGCTTTTGTTTAGAGCAAAAACTGTCAAAACAGTAATTTTGACAAGAAACCTGTAATGGGGCTTCACTCTATACTTGTGGCTAAGACCAATAATCAGAAACAGTGCCCAGCCTCCCCTGAAGCTCCCATGATGTTTCCTGGGCAATGCCAGTTAGAAAATCATGGCAAGTATTCCTAAACCTGGAGGAAAAGTTTGGTTGTTCTCTATGGCCTTGTTCTTAATGCAGAGCCCAGAGAGTACATTCTGACTGATTGCATCTGAAAGGAGAGAAAAAACAATCAACTGGGATATCTAGTTGTTTCAGGTTGTAATTCCAGTCAGGGAATTTCTTTCCTTACAGCTCTTTAAATACGATTGATCTCTCATATCTGAAAAGTCCCTCAGGCTAGTGCTAGGGAAATAGGAATTTCAGAGTCAGGGTTATCTTTTAAGAACAAGATGGCGCACCCTTGAAGGTCAACACAGGACATGAGGAGACTAGTGTGGAAAAAGAAAGAGAAAGAAATTACCCCCTAATTCTGTGCCTCTGACTCAGAAGCATAATTATCATCTCCTTTGTCACCAAATTTCATTGTTTCATGCTCCATGCTGTCCAAATATAATAGAAGGTGGGAAGAAGTAATGTAGGAGCTAGACCACCCTTGGTCTGCCTGACCCGGGTGCTTCCCATGAAGCCTAATCTGTGCCACTGGGCTTCATTCTACTGCTTGAGCAGGGAATATTTGGTCACTGAGAGGTGCTCCCTTACTATAACTTTGCAGAGAAGAAGAGAAGGAAAAACAGTAGGAGAATAGAAGATATATCTATCTGCCCAGAAATCTTGGAATTTTACTTGCTGCTCAGGAAAAAAATCTGGCTGACCATTCCACAGATTTGGCAACTAGAGTGACGGTATGTTGTTTCATGTCTTAGGTATTTGTTCATATTATTAATGAATTCTTTATGTTTTAAATAATTTGTCTGTAGTGGAAAAAATACAGAGCTTCCTTATACCTAGCACGTGCTATGTGCCAGTCAGATAAAAAGCATTTAAGGGCCTATTATATGCCAGTCACTTTGCTTAGTGATAAGAATGTAAAGAAAGACAAAAAAGCCCTCTTTTTCAAGGAGCTTATAGGCCAATGTGAGAGAAAATATTCAACTAACCACGTACAAAAAGTATAAGCATAAATTGGAGATAATCACCAGGGAAGAGGCACTAGAATTAAGAAAGATTAAAAGGTTCCTTGTAGAAGACAGGATTTTTATGGAGATTTGAAGGAAGCCAGAGAACAACATTTTAGACCTGGGGACTGGTAGGTATAATGGATAGAGTGAGGAAGGACAACTGATCATGGGAGTAAATAATACAAAAAACATATGGAAATGTAGGACTAGATCATATTGTAAAGGGCTTGAAATGCCAGTGTAGTCTATATTTAATATTAGAAGCAATTAGGAGCCACAGAAGTTTATTGAGTAGGGGAATGAACTGGGCAGACCTGCTCGTCAGAAAGGTCAGGTTAAAGCTGAGTGAAGAATGGAATGGATGGACAGCTCAAACATGCCTTAAAACTTGAGATATTAGAGCAGGAAGGGGGAATAATACACTGGACATCCAAGGGGAAGAGGAAAATCATAGAATTAAGTCAAATCAAGAAACATCAAGTAAAATGGGCACAGGGAATGCAAATACAAGTAAAACGGAGCCAGTCCTTTCCCTCAAGGAGTTTATATTCTAATGAGGTAGAATAGTTCATAAAAGAAAGATCCTGGTCTGGAGGAGGGAATGGGGAGAAGGCAGCAATCAGGGCATGGGAATGAGGGATGCTTTTGGTCTTTCTTCAAAAGGGAGATTTCAGGAAGAGCTTTGCCAATGGAGATGGGGGATACAGAGGTAGAAGGAGAAGGTATCAGAGTCATGGTTTCAAAGTCTTGAGAAGAAAAGTTGACTAGCCTGATCCCTCCTTCAGTTTGAGGATGAGTTGAGACCAGATTCTGTCAGACTGAGTTGGGCGCCCTGGTGGAAAGAGCATTAAGAATCCCAAAAACCCAATTTCAAATGCTACTTCTGCATCTGTTAAGTGCGCGACTTTGTTCAAATCATTGAACCTTTCTCAATTCATAAAATAGTATTAGTCATGGCAACCACTTCAGGGATTGTTGTGAGAATCAAATGACCCTCCTGCAAGGTGTATTGTATAAAAAGTAGTTCTGCATATCATCATTGTTAACATCATCATCCAATCTGATGATCATTTAAGTACCTCCTATTTGTCAGGCGCTGTCCTGAGTGCTGAAGTTACAATAAATAAAAAGAAAGATAGTTCCCATCTTCATTGGGGGATAAGGAGACAATACACAAAAGAGAGCATGAGAGGAAGAAGGGTAACCACAGATGCCCCTGGAATTGGGCTTTCTTGTTCCAAAGAGTTGAACCCAGATAGGGCAGCAGATGATGAGGAGAGTGAGCTGCCCTCTACAGAAGAGTTTGGTGCTGAGCTCTCCAGGTCTCTAGCCAAAGAGAAGAGCTGACTGAGGGACATGGAGCCATTTAAGGCTTAAGTTATCAGCATGGTGGTAAGATGTGAGATACTGGATTGGATTGAAAATCCCACCAAATAGCAGCTATAGAATGGAGTGAGATTATGATTATGGTTTATCACTTATCATTATTAATTAGAGAGGCAGCTAACTACAGAGAAGAAAAAAAGCTACCAAAAAAGTCAGCAAGCTTTGGTTCTAGTACTTCCTCTTACACATTTGGAAAGTCATCTTGTCTTTCTGAGTCTCGGTTTCCTCGTCTGTGAAATGAGGGGGAGGGAAGAGCTGAACCGTAAAGTCTCTTCCAGTTTTGACATTCTGTGATTCTAGGAAATCAGAGACATACGCAGCCAAAGAACGAGCTCCTCCACACAACCTGTCTTGTCTCCAATAGTGGGTGTCCTTGGGCCAGGGACCAAGGGAAGATTTGTTTCAGCATAAAATGTCATGGGGCTGACTTGAATGTAAAACAAATCTCTTTGACAGTCACCACTTTGCTAAAATGTTTTGAGAGTTATATTCACTTCAGGGCATTATGCTGAAATGAACAGAAAAATAGGAGGTGGGGGAAGATGAGGTATAATTCACACATGACTGAGCATGGCTGTTTCCAAGATTGATTACCCAAGACACCTTCCAATAGCTGAGATACTGGAGAGGATAGGGAACTTGATGTGATTTTACTCATTAACTTATCAAACTCATATTGAGCCTACTATGTGTCAGACTTTCTGCACATAGGAAATGTAGCTCACTCTATACACCACCTTGATCCAGCCCCACATGGATTATAACCAGTTCTTGGCTTTGCATTTTAAGAAGGGCATTGATTGGCTAACAGTGTCCAAAGGAAGGAAGCCAGGACAAAGAAAGTTCTTCTGGAGGAACAATGAACATGTCTTCAAGGACATAAAGAACTGTTATGTGGGAGAGAAATAAACTTACTCTGCCAAGTGCCAGAAGATAGAGCCAATGGTGATGAGGCTAAGCAGCAAAAGGAGCATTTACAAAGAAACAAAAAAATTTTGGCAGATATACTGTACAGTGCAGAGTTCCAGGCCAGAAGGCAGGAAAACCCAAGTTCAAAACTGTCCTCAGGCACTTACTAGTTGTGTGACCCTAGGTAAGTCACTTCACCTTGCTTGCCTCAGTTTCCTCACGTATAAAATGAGTTGTATAAGAAAGTGTCAGACCTCTCGGTTATCCTTGCCAAGAAAACCCTAAATGGAGTGATGAGTCAGATATGACTGAGAATGACTAAAGAACAAAAACAATAAACTGAAGTTTATAAACCCCCTAACAATTAGAACTATTCATCAACATGCACTTAACTGTATTGGGAGGTTGTCAAGCAAAGGCTTAATAAGGAATTATTTGCAATACTCTCATGGGAATTGTTTTATATGCGTGGGTTTTACCATATTGTTTCAGAGGCTTCTTCCAGCTCTGAAGTTCTATGAATCTCTGATTTTGTGAAGCAGAAGTGGAGGGGAGTTGTCCTAAATCTTAATGTCTGGTCACTGACCTTTCAGATTAAAAACTGACACGAAGACTGGATTTCTGACAAATCTCCTTTTCTGTTTTACAGAAAGGCCTGGATTCAGAAATTCTTAGATTTAACAAGACTTGACAACTTATTAGATATGGAGTAATAGAGAGGGGTGAATGACAGCAAAGAGAAAAGGCTCTGAGATCGTGTGCCTGGGTTAATGGAACACTCTCAAAGGCAATGGAGATTTAGGAAGATGGGTAGGTTTGGAGGGCTGATAACAATTACCATTTATTACATCTTGGACTTTCAGCAGAGATGGGTCATTGCTCAGTTGGTTAGAACAGTTTTTCTTTGTTGTTCAGTCATTTTAATAGGGTCTGACTCTTCATAATCCATTTGGGAACTTCTTGGCAAAGTTACTGGAACGTTTCCCATTTACTTCTCCACCTCATTTTACAAGTAAGGTCGTTTTTGTTATTGTAGATAATATTTGATATTATCTATATCTAAATAATATTTGATATTATCTATAACTAAATAATATTTGATATTATTTATAACTAAATAATATTTGATGTTATTTATAATGAAATAATATTTGATATTATTTATAACTAAATAATATTTGAGATTGTTAATAACAAATATTTTATATTATTTATAACTAATATTTTATATTACTTACTTAAATGACTTGCCCAGGGTCATACAGCTAGTAAGTATCTGAGGACAGCTTTCAAACTCAAGATGAGTCATCTTGACTTCAGGTTTGGTTCTCTACCTACTGTGCCACCGGGAAAGAAAACCCTAAAGAAAATAGTATTTCCATTTGACTTTAAACAGTCTATTAGCATTCGAGAGGCAAAGCAATGAGAACATCCTGGATTGCTTAAGTATCAGTGTGAACAAAGGTACAGAGAATAGAAAACTCAGAACTAGTACATTAGACTAGTACATTAGAGTCTTTAGAAGTGCATAAAATAAGAAAAGCCTATGTAGTCCTCTTAGGACTGATGCAATAAATTATAGCACTCCACATTTCTGGGTTAAAAGGAGCATACAATGTGGTAGAAAAGCTAGACTTCCTCTTATCTCAATACAATCCTTTTGACTTCCTTGCTTTTCCAAAAACAGCATTCAGAGTGGCCAAGTGGAAAGCACATTGGGTTTAGAGACAAAAACTTTGAATTCAAGTCCTTTTTCTGACATGTGCCACTAGAAAGATAGTTCCCATCTTCATTGGGGTGTATAGTCCAAGGAGAGGAGACAATACACAAAAGAGGGCATGAGAGGAAGAAGAGTAACCACAGATGCCCCTGGAATGGGGCTGTCTTGTTCCAAAGAGTTGAACCCAGATAGGGCAGCAGATGATGAGGAGAGTGAGCTGCCTCCTACAGAGGAAGGCATTGGGAGGAGTTTGGTGCTGAGCTCTCCAGGTCTCTAGCCAAAGAGAAGAGCTGACTGAGGCACATGGAGCCATTTAAGGCTTAAGTTATCAGCATGGTGGTAAGATGTGAGATACTGGATTGGACTGGGAATCCCATCAAATAGCAGCTATAGAATGGAGTGAGATTATGATTATGGTTTATCACTTATCATTATTAGAGAGGCAGGGACAAATTACTTAATTCCTCTGGGTCTTAGGTTCATTGTCTTTTAGAAAAGGAATTGAGACCAAATGACTGGAAGGTCCCTTTCAATTCTCAGTCTACAGTCCTGTACTCCAGTTTCTTATTTGATTCTTCATCAACCAATCTCCACTGACAAATTTTAAATAATTGTTTCTCTTCTGTTTTCAACTCTACACTATCTTCTCACACTCATAAATGGTTTCTTTTAAAATTAAGATGTTTTAATCAGAGATGGAAGACATTACCACTGGATTTCGGGCAGATTTCCTTTCTAATACATTCTCTTAAGTGAAGTTTTCTCCAAAAGGTGAGGTATGTTTCTGCGTATATACGTCTGTCTGTCTAATGGGAGTTTGATAACTTACCCCTTAGGATTTGTAATTTGTAGAGAAAAGTCCTTCCTCTCAGCTCTGAGAACCATGGGATACTACCAATGTCTTTATAAGCAGACTGAAGTCATCCTCAGTATTTTCACCAATGCCTATGAAATACAGATTAAGAGGAAGGAATGAGGACTATCAAAAATTGAACAGCAGAACCCAGGGGATTTGTCTTTACACATGTTTAAGAAGAGACAATGACCAAAAGAAACTGAAAGGGGGAAACTTAAAGCAGGGCTGAAGTATGACAGAGAAGGGAGGTATCAAAGTGGATTTTCAGATCCTGAAAGCATCTCAGCCTGAAATATTTAAAATAAAATTAGGGTTACAATTGAGTGGCTGTGAATCTGGAGTCAAGAGGATCTGAGTTCAAACCTTACCACAGATACTTATTAGTTGGCTCCCCTAGCAAGACTCTTAAAATATATCTGCCTCAGTTTCCTCAACTGTAAAATGGGAGTCATAATAGTACATATCTCCTTGGATTTCTGTGAAGAGAAAATGAGAAAATACTTTTAAAGTGTCTATCACAGTGCCTGACACAGAGTAGGCAATTAATAAGTGCTTCTTTCCTTGAACCCACCTCTTTGACTACTAAGAAAAGTTTCCCAAAATGATCTTTCCCAGTTCTTCTCTCTGTGTGCTTTTACCTAAGAATTCCCTACATTCTGAAATTGCATTTGCTTTCTTGTAGATTATTTTTTGAATCCTCAAAGATGCTATTGGTCTTACATTTGTAATAAGAATGTTTTCCATTCATTATTTGATGTACAATGTTCTTTTGGAGAATAAGTCCCACCATTTGATTTCCTTTTTCTATTCATCTAGCAAAAGTACACAACCTTCTTAACAACTGCATATTGATTGATAGTTATTTTTTGTTGTTTTTTTGTTGGTTTTTTTGGCTGAGGCAATTGGGGTTAAATGACTTCCCAGAGTCATATATCTAGGAAGCATTAAGTGTCTGAGACTAGATTTGAACTCAGGTCCTCCTGACTTCAGAGCTGGTGCTTTAATTGATAGTTTTCAAAGGTTCTTCACCCTTGTTCTCTAGAATCTTAGGACTGAGAGTTTAGAGTAGATGTAATCCAGTCTTCTCATTTTTGCGATAAAGGAATAAGGCCCAAATACTGTCTGAAAATTCTTCATGGTCACATGATGGTGAACTTGAGAGCTTTAGAACTTCCATTTCTTGATTTTCATTCTAAAATTATTTTCCTCCATATACTTATGCCGTTCAAGTAGCAATTGATGATCAGCAAAGTTCTATGAACCAGGACAAGAAAGGAACTATTTTGTCTTATTGAGAGAAGAGGAAACAGAGGTCCAAATATAGGAAATGACATATAAAGTCACATAACATATTAGTGGTGTAGCAGGACTAGAACCCAGCTCCGCTATTTCCAATGGCTCTTTCTATTCTGTTGGATAAATACTAGTTTCCATTATTCTATTTTATTTCTTACTAGGCCAATCCCCCAGTCCTATAGATCAAAATTTGAAATAATAGCATCTAGATTAATAGCAATCTATTATTTGTTGGAGCTCATATAAGCAATGCCACATTGGATTGGTTAGGGTCCAAGTGCTCCGTCTATTAAACTTAACACTTAGTTCTTATACACGGCAGCACATGAAAGAGTGAAGAAATAAGTCTAGAAGCTGAAGACTCTGTGACATCCCTGTAATATATGAAGAAATTGATGGGGCAATGAAGGACACTTTTTCAAGGGAAAAAGAAGCAGCAAATAACTGGTGAATAAAGGTAATAGAAGATGATTTTATTCAAGGTAAGAAAATCCCATTGAAAATCCATTGACATATTTTAGGATGCCTGACAGATTCATATTCTCTCTCTCTCTCTCTCTCTCTCTCTCTCTCTCTCTCTCTCTCTCTCTCTCTCTCTCTCTCTCTCTCTCTCTCTCTGCTTTCAACTACAGCTCTATAAAGACAGTACATTAAGATGACCAGGTAAACTTTTACAAGGAAAAAATGGAAATGTGTCCTCAAAGATCCACTATCCAAAGTTAGATGTGAGACTGGGAAATCTGAAAAAAAATGTTATTACTCAGGAAAAATAGAGGTATAGGTTTGAGGGGAGGCAAACTCAATATAAAGCACCAACCTGACAAGATGCAGCCAAAGCTAATGTTATCTTAGGGTTCATTATTAGAAGAGAAAAAGATGTTAGTCTTCTTCCTCTCTGCCCTGCTCACACTAGGGAAATTTGTCCAATTCTGGATGGAACATTGAGAAGAAAATTGATCAGTTGGAAATTGACCCAAGAACAAGTGAAGAAGATGGTAAAAATAAGTGGAGACTTTATCAGTCAAAGGTTGGTTGAAGAGGAAAGATGAATTCAAGCACAATGGATGAATGAAGAGTTATATTAAAATTCAACATTTCTTTTCACATTAGAAATAGGAGGAAATACCTAATAAAGTAGATAGGAAAGAAAGGACTTCTTCACCAGGAAAATCTCACAGAAAATCAATCAGAAAGAATTAAAAATGAGTAAAGAAACACACAAACAATGAAACCTCCCAATATAATGGAGATGTATTGTAAGGGTTTGAATAATATCCTGTAGCTAAGGGAATAATTCTACGTTAAAATTATATTTTGCCTTCCTATCGCCACAAAAACTGGCAGAAAAAACTTCAACAATTACAAGACAGATTTAGAAGGCTAATTAAATATTTTTCTTTTGTTCTCTGCTGTGAACTTTATTTTTTTCTCTCTCCCTCCACACATTTGACACAGATGTTTTTATTTATTTATTTTAAAATTTTATTTAGTTTATTTTTAATTCATGGAATAAAAAATTATTTCTATAACATAGTACAACAAAGATAATGGCACATGAAACTGCAAATATATCAAGTAGCTATTCCTTTTAAATATATAGTTATTATATAAATTTCTTCTTTTCTGTTCTTCTTTGACCTACAGTAAATGGCTACTATTAGATACAAATATGTATGTGTGCATATATATGTAATATATATATATATATAAGTTTTTTTTTCCCCTCTGGATGTAGATAGCATCTTTTTTCATATATCCTTTATGGCTAATTTATGATATACAAAATAACTTATTCCATCAAAGTCATTCTTAAAACAAGATTTTGAAGATCATTTGGCAGAATAAGATACCATACACAGAAGTCCTTTCTCAAACTAAATTGCCCAGTACTCAAACTCTAATGCAGAGAGTTGGCCCCATTGTTCAATGTTAATTATATGTTTGCCAGAAAGAATATTTTATGGAGAACTCCCACAAAGTCATAAAGTACTTCAGGAGAAACAAGTTGTCCAAGTTAGATAAACCACCCCAAATGTTCACAAGGACTATTTGTTCCTAGCCTATGACAGAGCATCACAAGCTCATATCGGTCGGAAAAGCCACGTTTGGATATACCATTTATTTGACTCTAATATAGTGCTATCATTTTGGCTCTCTTCAAGAATGCAGGACAGCAACCATTTCATGCACACCTTTCCATGTTGTTTTTTTCCTAAAATCATTGAACTTATCATTTCTTAGAGTACAATAGTATTCCATCACAATCGTATACCACAATTTGTTTAGCCATTTCCCCAATTAATGTAAATTGGGGCCACTTTATATTCTATTTTATACTTAATGTTCTAAAAATTATTACAAAAGTAGATAAAATAAGTGCATTTTATAGTTGAAATAAAAGTATTGGTATATAGGCTTCCTGACAGCACTACAATTCCAATAGAAGATAGGATAACAGGGATAAATCCTACTTCTTTGCCACCACAGTGATTTCTGCTATAAATATTTTCTAATATAAGTTGTTTTTTTTTTTCCTTTTCCCCTAATCATCTTTAGAAATATTGCTGGGTCAAAGGATATAAGTAGTTTAAAACATTTTTGGTAATAACCCCTGATCTCTTATGAGATATTTTTAATGTAAATCATGAATCCATTTAAATCTTATCTTGATAAATGGTATAAAGTATGCAAAATTTCTACCAGACTTATTTACAGTTTTCTCAGATTGAGAGATAGATATCGTACCAAATGATTCTTATCCCCAAAGCTTAAATCTTTATCTTTGTCAAACATAAGGATGCCATAATTTACTCCTGTGTATTGTAGATCTACTCTATTTGATCTACTTTTCTACTTCTTAGGCAATTCCAGATAGCTTTGATAATTACTGTTATACAACATAGCTTGAGATGTAGTACTGCTAACATTCCTTTACATTTTTTTCCTTTGATATTCTTGACTTTATCTTCTTCCAAGTGAATTTTATTATTGTTTCTACCTTAATAAATAATTTTCAGTAATGTAATTGAACTCAAATTGAATAAGTAGATTAATTTAGCAGAATTGTCATTTTAAAATAATGTCACATAATATATCATTATTATATTGGCTTTGTCTATTCATAAACAATAGTTCCAATTATTTACATCTGACTATTTGTATAAAAAGGGTTTTATACTTATGATCACATAATTCCTGGGTTTGTCTTGGCAGGTATATACTCAAGTATTTTATATTGTCTACAATTAGTTTACTCCCTCTTGCTATGTCTTCTTGTAGGGTTTTGTTGGAGGTATACAGAAATGTTGATGATTTATGTGGGTTTATTTTATATACTGCTACTTTGCAAAATTTATTGATTTTATCAAGTAATCATTTATTTTTACTCTGTCTCTCAGTTTTTAAATTCTTTCTTGTAAACAACATATTGTCAGATTCTAGGTTTTAATCCATTCTACTATCTGTTTCTGTTTTATAAAAAAGTTCATCTTATTTACAATCAAAGTTATACTTACTAGTTGTGTATTTACTTCCATCCTATTTTTCATTATTGTTTAGTCTTCTCTTCCCTTCTTTTTATCCTTTCCTCAAACACCTAATTGGTGTCTACTGGACCATCACCAGTTTATCTTGACTCTTGTCTTCCCACTAGACTCTGATGACTCTGTAAGACAGAATGAGGCTGATGAATTTGTGAAAATCTGTCATACTTAAATCTGAATCATTCAGAATTCAAGAGATCACAATTGTGATGTCATTGGTACTCTTTAAGAATGAAGGATGAAGAAGAATCAGTGAGTAGTAGCAACTACCCTCTGGAGAACCAAACTTCCATTTTGAGTTAGGGAATACTATTATTTGTTTTTTTCCAAATCCTTATCAGGTCAAGAAGAAAATATTGAAAGCTGCCAGAAAGAAATAACTTAAATACTGAAGAGCCACAGGCAAGATTATTCAGGACTTAGAAGCTTCCACATTAAAGTATCAGAGGCCTTGAATATGATATTCCACAAGACAAAGGATTTTGGACTACAACTAAGAATCAATTATGCAACAAAATCTTGCACTAACTTTCAGGGGAAAAAGATAGATATGCAATTAAATATGGGACTTTCAATCATTTCTGATAAAAAGATCAAAGCTGAACAGAAAATGCGGTCTTCAAATACAGGGTTCAAGAGAGGCCTAAAACAGTTAAACGGGAAAAACAAATTATATTAAAAATAAATTGTTTACATCACTACACAGGATGATGATACTTGTGACTCTTGAAAGCTAAATCTTTCTTAGAGTAGTTAGTAGGAGTACACATAGAGGATATGGATATAAATTGTCTTGAATATGATAAAAAAAATTAAAGGATGAAACAAATTTAGTACTTTGAGAAGAGAAAAGAGGAGGCAAAATGGGGTTGATTACATCACATAAAAAGGCACAAAGAAATATAGATGGAAAGGAGAGGGAAATAAAGGAGAGGAATGAGTTTTATCTGAACATTAATCTCATCAGATTTGGCTCAAAGAAAGAATGATTATATAAATGTATCTTACTCTAAAAGGAAGTAAAAGGGGAGAGAGAAAGTGGAGGCAGGGGAGGAAAAGATGATACAAGGGGGGCCAAAAGTAGGACAGGAAAGGGGAAAGGAAAGATAAGGCTGGTAGAAGGGAAAGCAGATTGAAGAAAGTGAGGGTCAGAAGCAAAACAATGGTGATGAGGGACATGGTGAAAGGAGAAAGAAAATTATAAATGGGGGGATAAGAAGGAGAGAAATACACAGATGTAACCTAACTGTGAAGGTGAATGGAATGAACTCTCCCATAAAACAAAAACAGATAGCAGAGTGGATTAAAAGCTAGAATCCTAGAGCATAATATTTCCAAGAAACACATTTTAAATAGAGAGATTCACACAGAATAAAGGTAAAATGCTACAAGCGAATATATTATATCTCAGCTGAAGTAAAAAAAAAAAAAATGGTAGTGATCCTGATCTCAGAATGAGTGAAAGCAAATGCAGATCTAATTAAGAGAGACACATCTTGCTAAAGGATACTACAAACAATAAAATAATAATCAATGTAAACATATATGAATCAAGTAACTTTTAGCATTGATATTACTTTATTGTCTGTGGTGCAAGGGTCAATGCTGGAAAATTACCATGCATATGTTTTGAAAATAAAAAGCTTTAATAAAATTTAAAATAAAATAAAAATGCTTTTTATTTTCAAAACATACGCGAGGATAATTTTCCAACATTGACCCTTACAAAACCTTTTGTTCCAAATTTTTCCCTCATTCCCCCCACCCCCTCCCCAGTTCAATACATGTTAAATAATATATGTTAAATCCAATATATGTAAACATATTTATACTGTTATCTTGCTGCATAAGAAAAATCAGATCTAGAGAAAAAAAGCTTGAGAAGAAATAGAAAATGCAAGCAAACAGGAATATTAGCTTGAGTAATAAGAAAAAAAATTGAAGAAATTGGAAGCAATGCGGAAGCAAAACTATCACACTTTGTGAGGGATATGATTGTATACTTAGACAATCTTAGAGAATTCATTTTAAAAACCTACTTAGATAGAAAATAACCCATATAATTCATGAGCAAGAAAGTCCAACAGCAAGAGATAGAGAAATCCCATTTACAATAATTGTAGATAATATAAAATATTTGGAAGTCTACATGTCAATACAAATTCAGAAATAATATGAAAACAATTATGAGACACTTTTCACACAGATAAAGTCAGATTTAACAATTGAACAAATATAAATTGCTTCTGGGTAGACCAAGCTAATATAATAAAAAATGACAATTCTACCTAAATCAGTTTACTTGTTCAGGGCCATACCAATCAAACTGCCAAAAAATATTTTTAGAGCTAGAAAATATAATAAAATTCATCTTGAAGGAAGAAAGATCAAGATAATCAAGGCAAGTAATGAAAAATGGAAAGGAAGATGGCCTAGTCATGCCAGTCCAAATATTGTGCTTTCAAGCAGCAGTCATCAAAGCCATTTGATATTAGATAAGAAATAGAGTGGGTAATCAGTAGAATGCTTTAGGTATTCAAGACACAATAGTTAATGACTATAGTAATCTACTAGTTGATAATCCTACAGACTCCAACTTCTAGGATAAGACCTCAGTATTTGAAAAAAAGTTAAATTTCAAAAATAAAATATATTTGTAAAAGTGTTATGATTTAATTTTTTTAAAGTACTATGGTTAGGTGGATAGTCCTTAGTCTCACATTCAAGAAGTCTCTAAATTCTAGTTCTCTGAATCTAAATTCATTTTTTTACTACATCATTATTTCTCCATTAACAACTTGATTTAGTGACTAAGCGTGGTATAGAGAAGAAACTAAACTAATATATTCAAATTTAGAATGGGTCAAAACCTACTGAGCTGGAAATATCTCAAGTATGGGGCCAAAAAAGAAACATGTGGGTATTGTTTCCAAACCAGTCAAGCTAAAGATGTGGAAGGTCTCCTTAACATGTTTTCTAGTAATGACTTATTTGACTATCAATTATAGGTCTTCTATATCAATTCTAAAAGTGTCCATATCAACTGATAAGATTGAACAGAATTACATAAATTAAATCTCGAAAGGACCTTACAGCACAGGTTGTCAGAGCTAAAATGACTTGAAAGGTAATGCTCATCATCCTTTTCAATTGTTTATTTTTATTTTATAAAATCATTTTTATTAATTCTTCTGTTTAATTTTAGAGTCATTTCTGGGTACACCTTTCCTAAGCTCGTCTTTACAAAAATGAAATCAGTTAAGGCAAATTGATATTGCCTTATTGATATTGAAACTATATTCAACTATGTATACTATGTTCTCTAACAGAAGTTTCCCACCAATATACTCAGAGAAAAAAGGCTGGTTTTAGCATCAATTCTCCCCAGCCAAAAGTAATAGTGTAATTACTCAGAGTTGTACTTTTAGTATTTATTCCATTTTCCTTAAGTAGAGTCAACATGTGCATTATCCTACAGAGAAAGTAACCATTTGCATAGGGGGAAAGTTCCCTACATAAATGACATTTCAGGTCAAAGGTCTAACATATTTGTATCCTCATCTTTCTCAGAATTTTTAATATTAGTCTTTTCTTGCAAATTAAAAAAGTTATCATATTCAAATACTATGATTTATTCAGCTATCCCTAAATGAATGAGCACTAAATATATTTCTTTTTAATTTAATTAAATAGAATTAAATTTATTTTATTTTATTTACTTATTTAAATTATTTATTTAATTTAAGCTAAATTAAATTAAAATTTAAAAAAAATTATAGTTAGAAACGTTTTGGTACATTAAGAGTATTTTTTCCTATCCACTGTATTTCTTGATGATTATCATTAGAACCTAGTAGTAGGATTACTAGGTTAAAGAGTATGGACAATTTATTGGCACAGATAAAATAATTGAAATTATTTTCTTGATTGTTGAACCAGTTGGCAAGATATTAATTCATAGATTATTATGTAGCATGCATTTTGACTTATTTCCACTAATTTCATTCACACTCTTAGGAATAGTAGCCAGTAAAGGACTATTTTCTAGATTTTAAGGGTTAACTCTAGGGATTTTAAAACTGTCTCTCATGAACCCTATTTAATGTTATTTTGATTGTCAATCAGCCAATAGATTCCATTGGCTCTTACCAAAGGCATTTCCCACATTATCTATGATAATATAATAAGAATGATGGCTGTAAAATATTCTGCCCATGAACCTAGTTCACGTTCTCCCATAAATACTCATAATACATAGGTCAAGTGGACTCAAAATTGAGTACAATAACAATGAAAAATACAAATAAGATGTATGTTTGGTAGAGTCAAATAACAACATAAGATGCTGAATAGCAAAGAAATCTTTCATGTCTTTTACAGCCTTTAGACAGTTCCACTCCATATAATATCTCAAAGACAGGTTGCTCAGCTTTGCTCCCAAGGTCTCTACCTCTCTACAGCCTAATTTATTTCTTTGGTGCCAACCATCACATGCTTTAAAATGAGTTTTCCCCGCAAGTGACTATCTCTTTGTATCTGACTGTCTGGTATTTGTGTCTCTGCTCCTTGTTGCACATTATACCTCTTCCTGAACCAGTGGTTCTCATTCAAAACTATATGTCCAATGTAGAGTGAGGAAGAGGACAGAAAAACTCCTCCACAGTTTCTTTTGCAAGTCGCTTCCATTTTAGAATGTCTCCAATTTTCAAACTCTGAAATTCATTTAGTTCTTACCTAGTTAAAGCTTTCAGAGGTATGGCTAATTTGTAAACTTGGCTGATTCTGCTATTCTTTTCCTGACTTAATCACAGATGTGTTTGCATCTCCACAATAAGTTTAATATCTCATTAACATTGTATGATTAGATCCCGGGCCTTCTGTGAATACAATTGAGGTTAGTTAGGATAAGCATTTTCTCTTACAAGTCGTTCTGCATATTATTCTATTTGAAAAATTAAAATGAATCTTTAGAATTGTTTTATTTTGGGTGTTTAAAGCAATGATTCATATGACTGTTGATAATTTTCATTTCTTCTTCTGCAAATCTATTATTCAAATCTTTTGAGCCCTATCTAATGGGATATCATATTTGATGTTGTACATTTGTGTTCATTCCTCCTAAATTTTAGATCTTCTATTTTTTTAACATAGAGATGTCATGGGAACAAATGATAATTTCACTCATTTTAAAGAAATTGAATAATCCCAGAGTGAAAGTTGCTGCCCAAATTTATACAGATAATATTTGGAAAAGATGATAATTGTTTAAAATACTGATCCATATGCAATACTGAATGACAAATTTAATAAATGAGAAGGATCTATATCAAAAACAGTCAAAATAAAATATTAAATCTTGGGATTATTTGAGTGTGAGATTTAAATTTGGAACTTTAACCTCATTTCCCAGTGATTTCTCCCATTTCAACCTGTACTTAATGCTATGTGTGGTATAGTGCCAGAGCTAGGAAGGACCTTGAAGTAGAAATATTGAAAGAAATCTTTAAAAAAGCTAAGGAAGATATTGATATTTAAAAAGACCTGGGACATCTAGGTGGTGCAGTGTATAGAGCACCAGCCCAGAAGTCAGGAGGATCTGAGTTCAAATCCAGCCTCAGACCCTAACACTTCCTAGCTGTGTGACCCTGGGCAAGCCACTTAACCCCAACTGCCTCAGGAAAAAGAAAGGAAGGAAGGAAGGAAGGAAGGAAGGAAGGAAGGAAGGAAGGAAGGAAGGAAGGAAGGAAGGAAGGAAGGAAGGAAGGAAGGAAGGAAGGAAGGAAGGAAGAGAAGGAAGAAGAAAGAAAGAAAGAAAGAAAGAAAGAAAGAAAGAAAGAAAGAAAGAAAGAAAGAAAGAAAGAAAGAAAGAAAGAAAGAAAGAAAGAAAGAAAGAAAGAAAGAAAGAAAGAAAGAAAGAAAGAAAGAAAGAGAGAGAGAGAGAGAGAGAGAGAGAGAAAGAGAGAAAGAGAGAGAGAAAGAGAGAGAGAAAGAGAGAGAGAAAGAGAGAGAGAAAGAGAGAGAGAGAGAGAGAGAAAGAGAGAAAGAGAGAAAGAGAGAGAGAGAGAGAGAAAGAGAGAGAGAAAGAGAGAGAGAAAGAGAGAAAGAAAGGCGGATGTGGGAAATTATCTAATACATATGTACCACTTTTCAGATAGGGAAGTGAAGGTGCAGGGGAATCTAATAGCTTGCTTCTGGCAATTAGAATGGTTAAGCCACAAATTGGGGTAAGATTTCAGGCCTTTTGAGTCCTAGTCCAGTACAGAAGCACTCCTTTTCTCATTCTGGGTTCTCTGGGTTAGAGACTCTGTTCAATCACATTCCATTTGGAAACAAAAACAAGATGAAAATCTAGAAATCAGCTAATACTTTGGTGACACTGCATAGTCACAAGGTCACCCCATGCTCCAGGGTCACCTGCTGTGAACTAATGGAGGCTCGATGCGCTCCCTGTCAGGGGGGCCTCAGACTGGAAAGGAGCTGTCCAGAATGGGGATCACATATTTATAAAATGCCAGGGCCATGGATTAAGTCATGTCACCCACTGTGCTTAATGAACAAGAGCAGATCTGGGAACCGAGAAGCAATCTGGCATCGGAAGGTACAGACTTTTGTCTTGAGTGTTTGCCCTGTTTTTAGTTTTAATGTGCCCTGTTTTTTTTTTTTTTTTTTTTTTTTTTTTTTTTTATTCCAGGCCTTTTTGTCTTTTCTAAGGATTGCCCTTGCCTCTACTTCTAGCTGGTCACAGTTCATTAAATGTCTCCTGGGAGACCATGTCTTACATATTTTTATTTCTCCCATGACACCTTTCAAAGGGCTTAGCACTTCACTCAAATTTGGAAAGAGGCACTATATACCATGTTGTGTAAAAAGTCCTGCTTGCAATAATGAAAAAAGAAGGGGAAAAAAACAAAGAAATAAGAATAAGAATTAGCCTCAGAAAACATAGTTTAAATCAAGGCTTTTTAAGCATTTTTTTTTCCACAGGTGAACTCTTTCCACTCAAGACTTTTTATGTGACTCCGGTTATATAAGTATAAAAATAGGCATATAAATCAAACATTTACTGATAATAAATCATAATTTCACAACCCCCACATTCAGGTTTGAGATTCCATATGACATCATGACCCATAATTTGAGAAGCTGGGAACTAGATTCATTGCAAGTATTTTTATAGCATTTTAAAGATTTGCAGTTATCTCATTTGATCCTCCCCAAACCCTGGGAGGTGGATATCATACTTACCTCCATTTTATATTGGAGGAAATTTCAGTTGAAAGTGATTAAATGGCTTATCCAAGGCCACACGGCTAGATAGAAGCTGAGACCGGATTTAAAATCAGTTCTTCCAGATTCCAAGTTCATCATTTTTCCCTATAGTTTCACTGAGTTACATACATTTGTATATATATGTATATATATATATATTTTTTTTATTTATATATATATATATATATATATTTATATATATACATATATGCATAAAGAAAATATAAAGTAATTTTCAACTCAATTTCTATTTAAAATATATTTTAATACATGCATTTAAAAATTATTTATGTTTGATACAGAATAATGAAAGAAGCATCTCCTAAGCAACTCCACTCATTTTTAAAATTAAAACTAAAACTAAGGATGCCTATTTTTTGTTTGTTTTTTTTTCTATTTTGGTGGAGATCTTTTTTTGCTTTCTTTTAGACTCATCAAAAATGCAAAATGCAGCAAAAACCACATGATGACTTCTTAGAAATTATAAATCCTAAAGTTATCACAAGTTACTTACAGTTACTATAGTAGGAATTCCCTGCTTAGTGCAACTCCAAGGATGGCTCCTCTACCTTCATAGCTCACTTGTTGAATTTTCAAGGAGATTCTGGGGTCCATATTTTTAATACACACATTCACTATCTGCTAGTTTCTAAAGGATATTGTTCTGGTCTGAGGGTGAATGTTTAACAACTGGTTCTGGGGAGAGAAAAAAGTTTAATCTACATAATCTGCATTATTATAATTTCTCCATCACTTTCATAGAGGATCAACAAAAGAATAGATCAAGTTCTAATTTGTAGCACTTCCTAGTTCTTGAGATGTAAATATGTTGAAAATTAAGCACTTACTAGCTGACCCCAGCCTGCCCTAGTCATGACTGACTGATGTTGAATTCTTGCTCAGCTCTGCTGGTTGCAGTCATAGGACTGAGAACAGGTCCCGGTAAGGAGCCCGGAAATAGCCGCTGCTGGGACCAGCATGATGACATTGACACGGAGTTTGGCCGGAAAGTATTCAGGTTTCCTTTTGGAATACAATTATAAAATCCTGTACACATCTTTATTACAGTTTTAGGTACTAGAATTTGATTATTATTGGAGCAGCCCACTATCCCATCTGATTAAAATTTACATGCTTAAATTGGACATCTTACTCTAGTCTGAATCTTGGGGATCTATTAAATCCTGAATTCCATATCTCACCTTTCTGGTTTTTTCACTCTCTGAATAAACAGAGTCTATTAGAATAGCCCTATGGAGGAAATTCCTTCATGCCGGATATGAGGGATATAGAGGACTGGTTGCTTGGATTTTGACCAAGTATTAGATCCATTTCTAAAGTGACTAAATTAGTCATTTAGTGGGATTCTCTACCACTAAGCAGCAAATCTTTTCTTCATGAGTGATTTCTGTGGCTACCAGGATTTAATAGCTTCTCTCAAACAATGTGGGCCAGCAGAGATCAGATCAAACCAAGAAGTCATGGGCAATGCTGAACAAGGAACTGCCGGGAGTCATGCTAATGAAGCAGAGCATAAAGATTTGCATCAAATTATATATACCATATTATATATGTGTATAATTACAGATACTTATATATACCATATTATATATGTGTATAATTACAGATACTTATATATATACCATATTATATATGTGTATAATTACAGATACTTATATATACCATATTATATATGTGTATAATTACAGATACTTATATATACCATATTATATATGTGTATAATTACAGATACTTATATATATACCATATTATATATGTGTATAATTACAGATACTTATATATACCATATTATATATGTATATAATTACAGATACTTATATATACCATATTATATATGTGTATAATTACAGATACTTATATATACCATATTATATATGTATATAATTACAGATACTTATATATACCATATTATATATGTGTATAATTACAGATACTTATGTATACCATATTATATATGTGTATAATTACAGATACTTATATATACCATATTATACATGTGTATATTTACAGATACTTATATATACCATATTATATATGTGTATAATTACAGATATTTATATATACCATATTATATATGTGTATAATTATAGATACTTATATATACCATATTATTTATGTGTATAATTACAGATACTTATATATACCATATTATGTATGTGTATAATTACAGATACTTATATATACCATATTATATATGTGAATAATTACAGATACTTATATATATATATATATACCATATTATGTATGTGTATAATTACAGATACTTATATATACCATATTATATATGTGTATAATTACAGATACTTATATATATATTATATATGTGTATAATTACAGATACTTGTATATACCATATTATATATGTGTATAATTACAGATATTTATATATACCATATTATATATGTGTATAATTATAGATACTTATATATACCATATTATTTATGTGTATAATTACAGATACTTATATATACCATATTATATATGTGTATAATTACAGATACTTATATATACCATATTATATATGTGTATAATTACAGATACTTATATATATATACCATATTATATATGTGTATAATTACAGATACTTATATATATACCATATTATATATGTGTATAATTACAGATACTTATATATACCATATTATATATGTGTATAATTACAGATACTTATATATACCATATTATATATGTGTATAATTACAGATACTTATATATACCATATTATATATGTGTATAATTACAGATACTTATATATATATATATATATGTATATATATATATATATATTATATATGTGTATAATTACAGATACTTATATATACCATATTATATATGTGTATAATTACAGATACTTATATATACCATATTATATATGTGTATAATTACAGATACTTATATATACCATATTATATATGTGTATAATTACAGATACTTATATATATACCATATTATATATGTGTATAATTACAGATACTTATATATACCATATTATATATGTATATAATTACAGATACTTATATATACCATATTATATATGTGTATAATTACAGATACTTATATATACCATATTATATATGTATATAATTACAGATACTTATATATACCATATTATATATGTGTATAATTACAGATACTTATGTATACCATATTATATATGTGTATAATTACAGATACTTATATATACCATATTATACATGTGTATATTTACAGATACTTATATATACCATATTATATATGTGTATAATTACAGATATTTATATATACCATATTATATATGTGTATAATTATAGATACTTATATATACCATATTATTTATGTGTATAATTACAGATACTTATATATACCATATTATGTATGTGTATAATTACAGATACTTATATATACCATATTATATATGTGAATAATTACAGATACTTATATATATATATATATACCATATTATGTATGTGTATAATTACAGATACTTATATATACCATATTATATATGTGTATAATTACAGATACTTATATATATATTATATATGTGTATAATTACAGATACTTGTATATACCATATTATATATGTGTATAATTACAGATATTTATATATACCATATTATATATGTGTATAATTATAGATACTTATATATACCATATTATTTATGTGTATAATTACAGATACTTATATATACCATATTATATATGTGTATAATTACAGATACTTATATATACCATATTATATATGTGTATAATTACAGATACTTATATATATATATATACCATATTATATATGTGTATAATTACAGATACTTATATATATACCATATTATATATGTGTATAATTACAGATACTTATATATACCATATTATATATGTGTATAATTACAGATACTTATATATACCATATTATATATGTGTATAATTACAGATACTTATATATATATATATATATATTATATATGTGTATAATTACAGATACTTATATATACCATATTATATATGTGTATAATTACAGATACTTATATATATACCATATTATATATGTGTATAATTACAGATACTTATATATACCATATTATATATGTGTATAATTACAGATACTTGTATATACCATATTATATATGTGTATAATTACAGATACTTATATATACCATATTATATATGTGTATAATTACAGATACTTATATATACCATATTATATATGTGTATAATTACAGATACTTATATATACCATATTATATATGTGTATATTTACAGATACTTATATATACCATATTATATATGTGTATAATTACAGATATTTATATATACCATATTATATATGTGTATAATTATAGATACTTATATATACCATATTATTTATGTGTATAATTACAGATACATATATATACATAATATAGTTTGGTACATATCTGTTTCTACTTGATTATGTGCATGTCATACATATCATATCTGCACATATATGCATTATTAATTATTTAATAGGATAAGTACCATTGGGTTGTATATTGTTAAAATTATAGTAATTATAATAATTATATTTGAATATAATATAATATAATATAATAAATACAATATAATATAATAAATACAATATAATATAATATAATATATAATCATATATAATATAATTATAATGTATAATAAATATATATATACATATAATACATTTAATTATGTGTATGAATTGTGTATTGTGTATGAAAAATGTGTATTTAAATAAAAAATTAAAACCAAGTATATGCATATATGTATATATATATATATATATATATATATATATATATATATATATATATATATATATATATGCATTATGAATTATATAATAGGAAAAACGCCATTGGGTTATATATTATAAAAATATCACACAGATACATGCATATATGAATGCTTATATGTACATAATATAAGTACTGACAACCACATGGATGTCCCTATTATGATTACGTGCACGGGGTACATGTGTGTATGTATATTTACCCAAGATAGACCAGTGGGTCTTTGTCTCATTTAACAGTGGGAAGTTCTATGGGATTTTGCATCACCATGAGTCCAAATGAGACCAGGAAGGGCATCCCTAGCATTCTCCCCCCATGCCCAGAAATCATTGTCTGCTTTATATTCTCAGAACCATTGTAAAAGATACTATTGTCATCATTTCTCAGACCTTTTTTATGTGGGCGTGTTTGGACTAACCCAGACATTTCTCCTGGCTTGTTCATTCAAGTGGGGGTACTTCAGGGTCCCCTTGAAATATCTATTGCTCTCCAACAAAAGCCAGTGGGATCGTGTAATGAGGATCTGCTCTCATGTGCCCTGGCAGACACAACTTCTAAAGCTCCTTTGGTGGATAGAGGTCTTGCCCTTCGTAGATATGGAGAACTCGGGCTCATTCACAACTACTGCTGGGCGAGTAAAGGTAGCAAGATAATTGATGGGGAAACTGAATAGATTTACTTAGACAAAACCCAGTACAAACCTTAGACAGGGGCCCAGAGAGATGTGGCCGATTCTCTCAATAGGAACTTAACTCTATCAATTGGAATTTAAAATCCAGACTCCAAATTCCTGAAACTTCAGGTGGAGAAGAATCTCAGGCCTTTATGTACTTATGTCCTCTATCAAGAGGGACCATCTCTCTTCTACTAATACATCAATAACTGAGGCAGCTTATTTGGCTTGTGAATTGTTAAAAAAAACAAAACACTTTTTCCTTAGATTGAGTCTAAACTCTGTTAAGAATGTCTTCCCATTATTCTTCATTCTGCTTTCTCGATCCAATCCCAACAATCCTTATTTTCTTCTTTATAAAAGCCATCCCCACCTGCAGACAGTGTTTCCTGTGACTCCCAGTCTGCCATCATTGTCTCTTTTCTAGGCTGATGGCTTCTCAGAACACAGCTCACCGGGGGAAGGAATCCCTCGGTCCTTTGTTTCTGCCTTTCTATCCCTTTGCACTTTTTTGCACCCATTTTTCTATCAGGCCTTTGGTTTGTCACAAGATGATTCCTGATGTGAAAATTCTAATTATGCAGACTGCAGCTCATCGGAAATTCAAAGTGTGGGAGCGCCTCCCGGGTCACTTCAGAGGTGGGCAGAACTGTGAGTGGTCACAATGAGTGTGTCAGAGACAGGACTGGAACTCAGCGAACTATTACACGGCCATATGGCTTCTCCTGCTTGTCACATACTCAGCATTTAAAAAAACACTGGGATGGCCTTGTAAAAGGTAGGATGGAAAGAAAACCAATTCCAATTGCTGCTTCTTTGGCTCTCTAGGTAGGTAACTGTATAGAGGATAAGTTTTCCTTTTAAGCTTTCCTCAATTTCCTAATCTATAAAATGGGATTAATTATCCTTGAAGGCCAGTCTCACAGTCTTTCAGGAGTCAAATGATCTACCCACGTCCCCACCACCATCATGATCATTATCAGCATGGCTCCCATCACTATCCTCAGCATCTTAAGCTTGGACATCATAGTTAGGACCATCAGCTATCATTATCCCCATCAGTCCTTGTGCCATACACAGCCCCACCCAACATCAGGGAGGGGAAAAGTTCTTAGTAATAGAGAACCAAAGGACTTCTTTGAAGGGGCCCTTATCCCATAGCTCTACAATCATGGTCTCTGTTCCCCAGACTCCTCTGTCTAATCCTCTGCCTAATCAGAAACTACACATTTTCATTTCTCCTGAGCCTCAGAGTGCAGGATTATGCTGCCTAATAAGATCGTTGGGCTTCGGCAAGAAGGTTGAACATGGAAGGCTCTGGTGCTTCCAGGGGATTAAGTCAGCCTTCCCAAAGATTAATAGAAATGTTTGAACTTAAAATAGCCCCCGGTGTAGAAACATGTGTCTTTCATGAAAGTGTTCTTTTAGGGAATACTTGTTCAAAGAATAAATCTTCTAAAATTAATCCATGCACATCCTCTCTTGGACATCCTAGGATCTCCCTTACAGATTAGATATGTGTATATACAGATATACAAACATTTGCATAAATTTATGCACATACATATATCTATATATATACATATATATGTATGTATGTATGTATATATGTGTATAGATAGATAGATAGATAAATAGATAGATAGCTCCATAGATACAGATATTTAGCCCAATATTTGGGAATGCCTAATAAAAGGCTAATGACTTCACATCTAAGACATCATCTGAATAACAACTTGTTGTGAGTCAGTCATTTTTAGTCATTTCACTCTATTTGGGGTTTTCTTGGCTAAGATGCTGGATTGGCTTGCCATTTCCTTCTCCAGTTCATTTTACAGGTGAGGAGGCGGAGGCAAACAGGGTGAAATGATTCGCCAGGGTCATGCAGACAGTGTCTGAGAGTGAATTTGAACTCGTCTCCCTATATACAATGTCAGTGGATCCATTGAATCACCTAGCTTCCCTTAAAGACTATTTAATCCAGAAATCTCATTTAAATCAAGGAAATTCATTTAAAATGCTTAAAGAAAGGACTTTTCAAAGTTCACAAAAGTTGAGTAATTAGCAGTAAAAAGAGACACTTGATTCTGGCCTCAAAATCAACATATCCCAATCAGAATCCATTAAATTTTCTCCCTTTCTTGCCCCTCTACCAAAACAAGCAAAGAAAAAAAAAATCTTTTTACCTAACTACACCTATTGATATCAAGAAGACCCTATTATTCTTGTAGATTATGGTATATGAAGGTTATGGAATACTATTGTTCTGTAGGAAATGACCAGCAGGAGGAATACAGAGAGGCTTGGAGAGACTGACATCAACTGATGCTGAGTGAAATGAGCAGAACCAGAAGATCACTGTACACTTCAATGCTGTATGAAGATGTATTCTGATGGAAGTGGATGTCTTCAACATAAAGAAGATCCAACTCACTTCCACCTGATCAATGATGGACAGAAATAACTACACCCAGAGAAGGAACACTGGGAAGTGAATGTAAATTGTAAGCACTACTGTCTATCTACCCAGGTTACTTATACCTTCGGAATCTAATGCTTAATGTGCAACAAGAAAGTGATATTTACACACATATATTGTATCTAGGTTTTACTGTAACACATGTAAAATGTATGGGATTGCCTGCCATCGGGGGGAGGGAATGGAGGGAGGGGGGCATAATTTGGAAAAATGAATACAAGGGATTATTATAAAAAAAATTACTCATGCATATATACTATGGGAAAAAAATTCTAAATAAAATAAAAAAAGAAGACCCCACTATTCTTCTATCCATGCAGGTCTGCAGAATTAGAACCACCCACCCACCCCACCATCCCTAATCTGGTTAGTTTTCCATTCTTGTCAGTTACTTTCTTATGTTATTTTCTCCCATACTTCCATTCACAAACACAACCATCAGTCTATTCTACTTCTTACCTTTTACTCTCCTTGAATAATTTCAAATCATCTCCTTGCTTTCCTAATCCACTTTCCTCACAGCTGCCAAATTGAGACTCCTATGGCACAGATCTGACCCTTTCTTCTCTTCCTCGCTTAAGAATATCCCGAGGCTCTCTTGCCTCTAATATAAAATATAAAATCCTTTCCTTTTTGCATTGAAAACTTTCATGGTGTATTTTTGAAACTAGATTTCCCAGCTTAGTACTTTTTTTCATGCTTCCATATGCTCAAACATTCTTTTTTTTTTGTATTCTACATTACAGTGAAATCGTCCCAGTTGCAGGTATCCAAATATTCTACCGTGTCTCTCACCTCTTTGCCTTGTACATGCTGACCCTCATGCTAGCCTCCCCTCCACCTTTTAGAATCCTCAGTTTCCTTGGAGGCTGAGCTCAAGAGTCACTTAGAGGAGGTTATACTTATCCCTCTTTTCCGTTTGATATTGCTTGGATTTTTTTTCTTATATTCATTTTCCTTTCTATTTGTCGTTTTCATTCCATAAAATGAAAGCTTCTTGGAAAGGGAGATTTTTTATTTTTATATTTGAATTCCCAGTGATTAGAACACATTAGACATATGATAAAAAGCTTGTTAAATTAATCAATGAATTTGTACAATGTTATATTATAAACATAATCGAGTTTATGTTTTAAATGTATTGAAAATTCTTTCTGGCTATAAGGAAACAAGCCTTCTAAAGGGCATGAGGCAGAAATCAGACCATTTTGTACTTGGAAGAAAGAAATTGGGTTTATAGGAAAAGAAAGAGAAATATCCAGTATAAGATTCTGCCAGATAATAAATCAAGCTTTAAATAATCTGCCTCTGTGCTAAAACAGTAGGCCACACAGTTCATTGATGTCAGAGCTAAAACTCATATTTCTCTCCTCTGGGGTCAGCTGCAAGTTAAACTCTTCCAAAAATACTTACAGATAGTTATCATTTTAAGTCTTCACTTTTCAAGATTACCCACTTCCAGTTTCTTCAGCTGAATCTCACATGTTAGGAGGGATTCAAGAGGAGACATGACCTTTTACTGCCCTGATTGCCCTCCTGCGGATATTCCTTAGCTTCATTCTGTCTTTCCTAAGGTATAGAATGCAAGATTCTAGTAGTGATCTGACCAAGACAGAGGACAGCAAGAATATTCCCTTTCTATTTCTGGAAACCATATTTTTTCACTCACGTCCACATGAATGACAAATTCAAATGAATGATGTTGTTGATTCAGTGCCCAATCTCTATAAATGCCTAGGTTCAGCAGCGAAAATACAAGCTAGAATGATGTCTAGTCCATGGTCACAATATAATAAGTGAGATAATAACCTGGACAAAATCTATTCTGTCATCAGATTGGGGCAGTGGGGAGAATTCAGTCTGGAAATTCATTTAATTGTTTTTTCTTATTTTTTAACATGGTTACTTGCTTTCATCTGTGTAGAAAAATAACAGAATTATAAAAAAACATCCTCTAGAAGTACAAATGAGTATTTGCTCTGTAATATAAAGCTTTTAATAATTGCTGAGGCACTCAGAAGTTAAGGGATTTTTTTTCTCCCAGCATGCAATCAGTATGTTAAAAAAAAATTGGGACATAAATTCAGGTCTTCTTGACTCCAAGAGCAGCTATTTATCCTTTCCACCATATGGCCTGTGACTAGACACATGATAGATGCTTAATAAATGGTTTTTAAATAAATGAAAGGATGAATAAACAATTCATGTTTAAGAGAATGGGAGTGTCATCACTCAGCTATGTTAATGTAGTAACAATATTTAATCACAAATGATATTTTTAAAATATAAAAGCCATAGCAAGTGATCATTGTTTAAAGGAATCTCTTTCTCTAACAGAATTTAAGAGATCACCTTCATTAGTCAAGAAAACATCTAAATACCTTTAGAAGATTCTAAGTATTTAGGATTTAGAGGGAATTCCAAGCCAGGATTACAGGCTCAAGAGATTTCTGTGGAGAAGCTCCATGATGGGGAGCAGAGGAAAAGAGAAGGGGATTTCTTCCATATGCACATAACCCAATCAATCATGGGAATTAACAGTAGAGCACAAGGCAGCCAATCCATTCCAGAGGTCATTGACTCAAAGGAATTCGAGGAAAAATTGAGAAAATAAAGACCCTAGAGATACCGTTAAAGAAAAAGAAGTCACTGAGGGAAGAAGGAGCTATGAGTAATAGAAACCCTGGAGCGGAGAAGAGAATCAGTGATCAACTTGAGCGAGATAGCCTTGGCAATCAATTTGCACTGTGGAGAGAATTTCTGAACCACCGAAATCTCAAATTCAGCAGTAACAATGTATCTGGAATTGCATAGAGATGATGAAAAGGAGAAAAAAAAAACCTTCCAATATATAAAATCTCAATAATGCTAGCTCAATATATATGTTACAGCTGTGTTTTTATTTTCATTGTATAATAATAATAATATTTATTGATTTATTTGCTTGTTGTTGGGGTTTTTCCCCAATCTTCCCAATGGCATTGTATGTCTTTGTAGTAGATTATACTCCAGTTAACTGGGAAGGATGTGTTATATAAATACTCTTTTTTACTATGTCATTTTAATAAATGACTTTGCTAAGAGCTAAATGTATCTACTGACTGATAAAGAAAAGCACAAAAGTGGGAGCTTAATAATTATAATGTTGAGTGTACATCCACATGTTCACCCTTTGAATCTGAGGTAGCTGTTGCTGGACAAAGACTCAATCAATGATCATTAGCTGAAAGACTAGGTCAGAGAGAATGTTACATAAAAGAGAATAAAAGTTAGAGCTAAGGGACTCCAGAGGTAAGAATAATTATTTTTACTACTCAGGGGAAGATCAAGGAAAAGTTCATATTGAAAATATGAATAGGATTATGGATTGAATTAGATCAATAGTCTCCAAAGTGAGCTATAATATGAATCCAAAGAGAAGAAAGGTGGATTAAATCTCATTTTCCCCATGATCAACACTTCCAGTTCACCTGATATTACTATTCACCCTCCCACCCCTGGCCTCCTAAATCTGTACAAGTTCCAAACCTGTCTTCTTCTGTCCTGGGTACCAGGCTCTATATGTGGTTAAAACCACCTCAGCAAGCAAAATTCACCTCACACCAAATATATTCAGAGTCTACTCCCAGAAGCCTCCTGGCTATGGCAGGTACCACTTGGGGGTTTCTGTGTTCTGGGACAGTGACTCGTAAATATTTCCATATACCTCTAATTCTTCATTTTCAGTGGAACAGAGTTAAGATCTCATTACATTATCTCACCCAAAATCTTCCCCTCTTCCAAATGTTGCTTTTTCCACTAAAGATTCATAATCTTCAGGGTCATCCTTTCCTTATTTCTTTCCATTGCCCTAATATGTATTCAGTTATTAATTCTACTTCTCATCCATCTACTTATCTCCATGTACAAAGCCACCATCCTAATTTAAGCCCCCACAATTCTCTGTGGGTCTATTGTAATAATTTTTAAATTTATCTCTCCATCTCAGATGAATCATATCTCTCCTCTCCATCCCTTTCAGCATCCTACTGCCAAAGATCTATCGCAAAAGCACAAGGTCTGATTAGCTCCCTCCCCTACTCAATAAATTTCGCTGCCTCTTGACGGACTCCAAGATCAAATATGATTTCATCTTTATCTTGGCAATTTTCAAGTTGACTTTGTCTGTGTTTTTTAAGAAGTCTTTAGTATAATAGTACATTGCATAATTTATATGGGAATCTGCATATATGTATAAGTACATATTTAGAGTATTGGCTCAACATTTTAAAAAATATTATTGCTAGGGATATATAACCAAAAAATGTGGAGACCAGACTAGATGATCATTGAGGCCATTTCTAAATCTCACATTCTGCGAGTCTAATTTTGATAGTGAGAAAATTAGAGATACAGAGAATATTAGAAATAACAATAGTTGACTGAAGAAGCAGTGAAGAAAGAAAATTTGTCAGTCAACAAGCATTGCTGCCATTTTCTGGGCACTGTGCTAAATACTAGAGAACCAAAGCTAGATAAAAGCAGCCCCTGCCCTCAAGGAGTTCACAGCCTAATGAGGGAAAGAACAGGGAAATTACATAAAGGTTATGTGTGGAATAGAAAAAAATTAAAAGTCAAAAACCTGGGTCCTGTGTCAAAGGACTTACATTCTAATGAGGGGATATTAAGTACATAAAAGAAGAAATGGAAGAAGAAGGGAAGGCAGAATTGCCTTTATATTCTCTATAGCTCACCCTGTATTGTTTTCCAATAATCCTATTATTTTATTAGAAAGCTTATTCTCATTCCATGAGCAAAGTGGATTAGAGAGGAAACAAGAAAGAAAAAACTGTGGTGACCTCATTTCAGACATCCAGGTGAGAGTTAATGAGTCTGAACTATGGGTTTGGAAATACAAATAAATAGAAAGACTTTAGGTGGCTTTAGGCTGCTTGTAAGGAAACACCACTGCGATATCCCAAAGGAGATGAGATTGCCCCAAGAAGCCGGAGTTTCTCCTTCCCTGAAAGTCTCCAAACAGAGATTGATGAACCTTTATTCAGGATGTCATCAAGTGGGTTTTTGTTCCCACACAGGACCTCTGATCTCTTTTAGATCCCAGAGATTCAGTGCTTCCATGAGATGGATGTTTATTCAAAGTAAAAGGGCACAAAAAGCTGTGGACTCCTAGGGGAAATGGCCTCTTTTCAGCCATCATTGATGAATGGAGAAAGAGATGGATTTTTAAATAACACATCCCTGGGAGAGCAAAGCCCAGATATAGCCATCCCAGGGTCACATAATCTATACAAATTGATGGGGCCAGGGTGACGGAAAGTGCTTCTTTAATGGACATTGAAAATTAAGCGTGTGAGAGGATGGCTACAGCCCTACACAGCACAATACAGATACTCCATGTCTGTTAATGAGCTGGGATGTATTGTAGAGATACAATAAAAATGACAAAGACTCTTTCTCTGTGTCTATGTGTGTGTGTGTGTGGGGGGGAGATTTGTGACTTACACATTTCTTTTTTTTTTCTCCTCTTTCTATCACAATTGAATTCAACTCAGTAGACATTTATCAAGCAGATATTCAAAGACAAAGATAAAAACCAAGCTTTTGTTCAATACCAAAGCGACAATGAATATCAGAGGGGGAAGAAACCTCAGATATCAGCTAGTCTAACCAGTATATGAACCATGAATGCCCTTTATAAAGGCCCTGACAAATAACGGGTTATCCACTGGGAATCAGGCGTTCTCTACTTCCTGAGGTAGGCCATTCCATGCTTGGACAGCTTAAAGTTTTAGGGAATTTTCTTTATATGCAGCAGAAATCTGCACAACTGCACTGCCACTACCACTCAGATCGTCAAAACCAACAAATCCAGTCCCTCTACTAGGTAACAATCACTTCCCCATAATGGTTCTTAATCCCTCAGTAGGCCATCATTTTCATGAGGGCAGGACTTGATCTTAATTCAACCATGTCCCAAAAGACATCTCATAGTGCTCTGCAAAAGTGCTCTTGATATTAATCAATTGATCAAAATAAAAATTCATTAGCATTAATATGAATCAATCAACACATATTTAAGTCCTATAAACTAGAGATGCAAAAAAAAAAAAAAAAAGAAAAAGTAAAAAAGAATCCTTATTCCCAAGGAGTTTACATTCAAATGTTCATGATAACAAGGACATCTATTAATGAGGCAGAGAATGTATTAAAATTTGCACAGCATGAATAAATAAATATATATGTAGTAGTGGAATATGAGATAGTTAATAAATGTTTAGGAAATTCATGAAGGAATGAAGGAATATTTCAAATACGAGATGACTTGGGAAGAGAATTTCTAAGCTACCTCCCTTGAGCCAATCCAGCAGATTTCTATGGGGGTTGGGGAGAAAGGGATACGCTTCCAGACACTGGGTCCCCTTCCCATGACTTCAACTTCCTGGCAGAAAGTTATTTACCACATCATCCACAATAAGGCATGAAGGAGGGAAGCCTTGACTTACTGCTTCAGGCAAGGTACCAAGCCCTTGTTGTCTTTCCATGGATGATCCTTTCAGGAAACGCCTAATGAAATATTCAGTGCCTTAATTTTCCTGTACTGTCATTCACATCCAAGAAGAGAGAAAAGAATTGCTTTTCAATATGCTGTAAAATGGGCTCTTGTTTAGCTGTGAATGGGACTGCACGTTGCCTTCCAGTTCTGGGTTTCTGTGATCTTTGGACATTTGGTCCATGAGATCCGAACTGTGAAATAGGTAGTGCCCCAGAAGTTATCCCAGAGGAATCAGCTCCGATAGAAATAGCTTCTGGAATTGCCCTAACCAGTGGGCATCCAGACCTCCTGTGATAGCTCTCTTCCAAGGTACTCCTTTCCTTTCTTGATTCCCATTGAAAGGTTTTACCATAGAAGCTTGCATGCTAACCAATACTTAGAAGCATTGATTAATATTAGCTCCCTTATTAATTCAAACCTGTTTTCTTATTGTCAAACTTAGAAAAATACCTATATTCTCGATAAGTAAGAAATAATGTAAACAAGACTTCATGTAACCTAGCAAGGAGGTAGGAAGACCTATCATCATGAAGGAAGTGAAGGAGGACCTTAGTCATTGCCTTCATGTACTCCCCACCCCACAACCTTAGATTATTACCTCCTTCTTAGATTCTTATTCCTATTTCTTTAGTCCCTCTGATGAGATGGGAGACCACCAGGCTGGCCATCTGCCCTTCCTCTCTCTCCTAACTTCCATCAGAGCTTGCCCTGTCCCTACACACCAGAGACCTTCAAGAACAGACACAATATACTGAAATGATCTAAGGAACCTTAAGCCTTTTTATCATCCCTGTCCCTGCGTGCTCAGGATCTCTAAGGCCTTCTATCTTCTCTGAAACTGAGTTCTCTTTCATGTAATGTCTCTTGCAATTTGAGTAAAAGCCCTTCGAGATAAGGAACAGTCCCAAGTCTTCAGCATTTGCCTCTGAGGAGACTTGCACCTCAATGGAATATAAGGGGCTGAAACTCTTGAGTCTATGCACTGAGGTCAGACAATGGAACACTTGAGGCTAATTACTGATTGGACAATACTCTAAGAATATACTTGAAAATGGCCCTTCCCATTATCCTGTGCTGGCCCAATCATTTGGTGTATACAGAGAATTGTGGGAGGGACTAGGAGGTCGAGAGAGAAGAGCAAGACTCACTCTGGGTGGGAGACAAGGAGGTGAGGTCTAGGAGATCCTACGAGACCACTCTCTCTTCAGTTCTACTGCTAAAGACCAAGAATAAAGACTTTTGCTTATTCTGACTCCAGCTGATTCTAAGGTACCCAGGGTGCTAATACTGTCGCCACAATGGAACAACTTTTTGACAAGAAATCTTTTCTGATCCCCCTTTATGCAGTGTCTTTTCTCAGCTGGTTATTTCAAAATTATCCCGTGTATTACGTTTTGTTTGTCCACATCCCCCCCATTACATTGAGCCCCTTGAATACAAAGATGGAGTTTTCACCTTTTTTGGTTTCCCCCTTAGAAAATAGCATATAGTCATAGCACATTAATAAATACTCTCTGACTAACCAGCTAAGTCTCTAGCTCTCATGCTCTGATTCTACAAACATCACTGGACTATTAGAGTTTTACAAATTCAAAATCAGTATAGAAATGGGAGCAGGTTTTTACGTCTCTCTCCCTTCTTCAGGAACCTTTCTTCCATGTTCAAGAACAAAAGCTCTCCTTTCTGGAAGACAGACATTCAGAAAGAGAGAAAGCCATGAGGAGACTGGCCAGTCCATCCTGAGCCCAGACTGAGCTGAGTGGCCCCAAGGAGAGGGACCTGCTGTCAGTCCCCAGTGATTCATACTAGCAGGACCTCCCCAGGATGAGTAGGGGAGCAAGTTTTCAGACTTCAGGGGAAACCAGGCAAAAACAAAACAAATGCAAAGCTTGGATTAGTGCTACGAAGACAGTCATTCTTATCCTAAACTTGGGGTGCATCTCCCCTTCTTCAAGGAAGGCAAGGACAAGGTCTAGGTGTATTTAACTCAGCCTAAGGGAAGTCATCAGACCTGCTCTGAAAAGTGCAAATGGCAGCAATTCCCCTTATGTTGAATCACAGGATACAACCAAGGGCTCCTTTGGTGGAACTGAAAGCTTTAGACTAAGAGGTTTGGTAGAAGACCAGAGAACTATGGGCTGTCAGGATCAAACCTTAGTTTGGAGACTGTCTGAGTTCTACAAACACAGAAAAACCAGGAGAAAACTTGGACCACAGAACACAGAATATCTGAACTTCTCTCCCAGTGGCCTCTGGGAACACTACCCAGACAGATGTTCATGACTACCATCTGATACTAAACTGGCCAGCTTCAGGGAAAACAAGCTCACTGCTCCCTCATTCCTGTCACCATTCAGAAACGATCACCCAAAAGAATTAGGACTTCTGTGCAGAAGTCCTTCCTTCCCTTTGGGCCTACCTCAGATTCCCCCTTTAAGACACACTTCTCCAATCCCAACCCTGAGACAAAAGCATTGTCCCTGCCTCTGATTCCATTAAACCATTTGCCTAAATGTCTTCTTGGCCCTTACGAACCATGATCTATTCAACATAATCAGGGGCCCTTATGGGTCAATGATCTTCTCCACTGGGATAGTCCTTCCACCAAGGCTGACAGATCCATGCTATTCTTTATGATTTCACTCATGAAGACTAGGACTCTCCACATACTGTAACCTCTTCTCCAAGAACCTTCTCCCACTTAGATATTTCTCTATCTGCACCCCCCACACAGCTTCTTGTACCAACAGTTAAGGATGCTTAGGCCATTGATGCTTATTTCTCTCCAGGTTCTATTTTTGACTCTGGACATTTCTCAATTTAATCTTTCTTCTCTTTCCCAGTCTTTTTAATTCCTTGTTTTCCTCTAATAATATGTAAATTCCTTAGGTATAGAGACTAACTTTTCCTCCTTGTATTTATATTTGAACACAACATGTTTCCCACATGTAAATCTTCATCAAATTTAAAAAAAAAAATTGTCATTTATCTACCCATTAATCTATCTTGTTCATTTTCTTTTTATAAGTTCATCATAAGAGGTCCACTCAACATACAGAAAGGTTTCTTCATTTTCCTTTTCAAAATGCAAGGGTGTCAATGTAACATATAGTTATATCCATTTTCCTGCTCGTTTTATATTATGTGATGCAAAAAAGGCATAGTATTTGGAGTCAAAAGTTTGAGCCGCTTAAGGTCTCACAGCTACTAAATGAAAGAGCCAAAAGGGTGAGCCTAATTACAATGGAGGCTGACTTCAAGGAGGATCTGTAAAATTGTTTAGTGAATGGAAACCAATGGTTTTGGCCATTGATGGGAGTGACGTGTATGTCCTGCCCCTAGACAAGTCATCATGCACCTGGGCAAGAACTACCATAGCTCTGTCTGTATTTGGCCAAGATTGCCAATGACCAAGCTAAGGGAACAGGATCCAAACTTCCAGGGGAAGAGAGAACATCTGCTGATGGGGAAAGGATATTCCTTAGGACTCCATCACCCATGACCACGTTCTGTATCAGTGGCAACATGTAGCCTTTGTCTTGGTACAGCAATGTAGCTGTGGGTTCCAACAGCTGGACTTATCTTAGTTATTGTGCCAGATTCCCTCAACATCAGACTCTCAAAAGAGTTATTTCCAATCAGTGGTTGATTTATTACTGGGCTGAGTCTGGTGAGAAAATATGAGATGTGACAAAAAAGGAAAGGTATGGCCAGAAGGGAAGGAAATAGTGGAGGACAGGTGGGAAAAAGAAGAGGAGTCAATAATGGAAAAATGAATTTGGTTCTAGAGCACCACGAAGCTAAGGAAGAAGCCAAGGAGGGAATGAATTGGATTTACCAGAGTCGGAGTTACTAGAATGCACAGCCTCCTCCTTCTGACTCAGAATAGAACCTCCCAACTTTGATATTTTGTGTTTTGTGTTTCTTCCCAATTCTGACGTTCTGTTCTTATTTTGAATACAAGTATTCTATGCTCTAAGATCTTCCTAGCTCTGTCATTCTCTCTTCGATGTTCTTTCAGCTTTGGTGTTCTGTGTTATATCGTTCTGTTCAAAAACAGAAGTGAGTAAGGGTCATTGACACACTTGGCTTGAAATATCAATCTGTCAGCTTCTTGGATTTAATCCAGTTTAACAGAAGGTAGAAATGCAATTCTCTTTTAAATTGTAGAACACTTAGCATCCAATGGGGTACAGAGGGAACTTGTCTGTGTGGGGTTAAATCAGCCAAGGCTGTTTTCTGAACACAAAGAGAACATCAGAACATTGGTTAGTGCCAGCTAGGTGGCCCAGTAAATAGTGCACCAGATTTGAGTCTAGATGATCTGAGTTCAAATTCAGCCTCAGACACCTACTAGCTTTGTGGCTCTGGGCAAATACTTTAACCCTGTTTACCTCAGTTTCCTCATTTCTAAAATGTGCTAGAGAAGAAAATGGCAAACCGCCCGGTATCTTTGCCAAGAAACTCCCAAATGGTGTCACTAGTCAGACATGAAGTGACTAAACAACAACAAAGTGTGTCTTCCTTGGAACTGAAGGTGGGGGACACTCACCATATATGGAATATTTGAGAACTATATTCAGAGGAACTTTTATTACCCTGAAAAATGGTATTTTAAACAAACCATTTTTTATCTTTTTTTTTTCTTTTCTTTTTCTTTTCCTCTAAGAGTTATATCTGTTTCAACATGGCCTTAGAAGTTTCATTTCTAAATCACATGCTACTAAGGGGAAGGAAAGTGGAGATCAGCATGGGTTATAAATGAAGCTATTCTGGGAAAACACAACATCTAGAGGTTTTAAAGAACGTCAGAAAGGATCTGACCCAACCGCAGACGGAAAAAGGATTCTCCACTATTGAACTCCTAATAATTAATTAAACAGCTAGCAATAGATATTTTGATTGGGAGCTGGCAACCTTTCAGAAGTGCTGGCCAAGTCTTTACTCTTTGCTCTTCATGAGTTGTGGGTGGAGAGAACAGAGTAGAATTGACATCTTTGTAAAATAAAGGGAGAGGAGAGGGTGAAGGCAATTAGCCACATTCTGGAGGGGAATGAACTGGATTTAGCAGAGTTGGAGTTGGATCAGCACTATTACTAGAACGTACATCCTCCTCCTTCTGACTCAGAATTTTATTGTTCTTCCTGTTCAGTACAAGTGACAAGTCCTTTTGTCTCCCCTAATCCCCTAATACTCATCTACCTACAGGAAGTGTTCTTCCAGTATGCTTCAATTATTCTTTAGTCATTTTTTGGCTGTGTCCAACTCTTCATGACCCCATAGAGTTTTCTTGGCAGAGATAATGAAGGAGTTTACTATTTCCCTTTCCAGATCATTTTACTGAGTCAAACAGTGTTAAATGGCTTCGCCCAGGGTCGCACAACTTAATAAGTGGCTAAGCTTGGATTTGAACTCAGGAGGATGAAACTTCCTGATTCCAGGCTTGGCATTTTAATTCACTGTACCACCCAGCTGATTCTAATTCACTTCAAATTGAATTTTCCAAGTAAGAAACTAATTAAAATTTGGCTTGCTATTCCATAACTGCCACAGCCCCCAGGGAACCTAGTAGACCTTGGAGTGATTGGTGGATAGGGAGAAAGTGCATACAAAGGAAGCATAGAAAAGGAATGGAAATAAGTTGTGAATTTAATGTTTTAATTTGATAGAAACATCAAGGTTTGAGATTCTCTAGACAGTTAAGGCTCAAATGGCACCTGTGCATTTTCCTGTCCATGTGATCCTGTGCATCTATAAAATACACATGTGCGTTTGGGGATGGGCACAATGTCCTCCGAGCTCCATTCCTCTCTAAGTCTACAGCTGCTTCCTGACTATAAGAATTCTAGAGCTAGAAAACCAAAAATAGAATTTTGTCTCTACCTCCAAGGAACCACCTGCCAGAGAGAAGAAGCTCACTTCCTTTTTAGCCAGTCATCCCTTGTGGAAGGACTTTGCTTTTGGAGAGGGGCTGCGGACCAGAGAAACTAATCCTCTATCTTTATGACACCATGGATCCAATCCTTAACCATTTTACAAGCAAAGTGTTTCTAAGCATCAAATCTAAATGTGTGTCAAAAATGTTCTCTTATTACACACAGACCCACATCCTTAGCTTTATTTTAATGGCACTTTTTGAGTCACTTATCAAGACAAAACTTTATACTTTGTGTATGTAAAGATCTTTTTCAAAGTTAAATGAAATGATTGATATGTAATATACATTGTCATCATTATAAAAAGATTTCTTCCTAAGGAAAAAAAAATCCCTTTATTGCTCCTAACTTTCCCAGAGAAGTTTGTTTTTGTTTTTCTGTGAAGCATTTCAGGTTATACAATCACGGAGCTAGAGCCAGATAGGACCTTAGCAAGATCTAATTCTAGCTTTTCACTTCACTAATGAAGAAACTGAACTGGTTAGTGGTAAATGACCACTCCAAGGTCATCCGGGTATCAGCTAGTGCCTTGAGAGTTGGGTTGAGAGCACAGGCCCTCTGGCGCTAAATGTGGTCACCCTTCCATACTGACATGGCTCTTGGAAAATACAATCTAGTGTCGTATAGTTCTCTGTGCCTGAGCCTCATCCTTCCCCTAAAAACTAAACATATAAATGTGTACGCTTGTGTAGTGTGCTTTCTAATACGCTGGGCTGCCAAAATATGCCATCCAGACTAGCTCTCTGGAGGACCTGGGGCCCAGCCCGAGTCCTTGATCTTAGTGGAGGAGTGAAGGAGGCAGGAGACTCAGAGGATGGTCAAACATGGAGTCTATTTATTTCAAGTCCTCTCAGCCCTTAAATACCTTAGTATAATTACATCACAGCAGCACACTGAGCAACTGTTAACTATAAGCACCCTGTTATTGATGTGTAAATTCCTCTTACTGTAAGTATCCCTTGCTTCAAGTAGAACACAGGTGGTCCTGCCCTCCCTGACTTCTCAGGAAGGCTGAGAGCCCTTAGGGGAGATGGGAAGCCAGACCAGACACTGTCAGCAGGTGCCCTCTGGGCTGAAGGGTCTCATACCTTACCCAGAGTCCCCCACTATCTGAGGCCCTCTACATGCATGTAGATAGGTATATATATATATATATGTGTGTGTGTGTGTGTGTGTGTGTGTGTGTGTGTGTGTGTGTGTGTGTGTGTGTTATATATACATATATGTATGCGTTTTATATATATATATATGTATATATATGTATATATATATATATATATTACACAAAGGTGTGCATGTGTGTAAGTACGTATACACTCATACATAAATAAATATATGGCTGTAGATGTATACATAGGCAAACATAGATATAAACATAAATATAGACATGAACATGAAGATAGACATAGATGTAGACATAGTCATACATAGACACAGACAGATTTAGATATAGACATGGACATAGACACAGACATGGATATGGATATAGACACAAACATAGAAACAGACACAGACATAAACATAAACTAGACTTATATATAGATATAGATATAGATATACATAAACAGACATCAACACAGACTAAGATATAGACATAGACATAGACACAGAAATAGACATACATGTAGACATAGTCATATATTTAGATATAGACATGGACATAGACATAGACATGGATATGGATATAGACGCAGACATAGAAACAGACACAGACATAAACTAGACATAAATATAGACATAGACATAGACATCAACACAGACTGAGATATAGACATGGACATAGACACAAACATGGACAGACACAGGCATAGACATTGACATAAGACACAGACATAAAAACACAGACACAGATAGACCCAGACATAGCCATAGACTAGACATAGAGATAGATGTAGACCTACCTGTCTCACAAGGGCAGAGACTCATGCTCCAGATAAAAACAATAATCATTAGCATTTAGGTAACACCAACCACAAGCCAGGTGCTTTATAAACATTATTTCATTTGATCCTCACATCAAATCTAGTTGAGGAGATGAGCTTGTTGGTATTTGCCCTTTATTTTCAAAGAGGATCAATGACATCATGAGGATGATGAAAATCATCAAATCATGATGAGGATCATAATCCAGGATGACTGATGATGGCATAGAGAGCACTAGATGACCTTGATGTCTTTGATATCCACCAAGTTTAGTGCCCCCCTCCATGGCCATTGGAACAAATTGTTCTCATCCTCCAATTCTGCAAGGGAAAATCTTCACAAGCTTGGGGGAGATATTCCCTTTAACTCTCCCATTCACCCTCCCTCTGATTTTGTCCATCTGCTGACATGTTTTACTGGGAGACCACAAGGAATGTTATAGCTTTTAGAGCCACAAATAAGTCAAGTGGACCTCAAAGGTGGAGAAGCAACCCTGGAGAGGGCTCACACATCCTCACACTAGAAACTGTAAATCAGTCCTCCTGACCACCACGTACACTCCTGGAAATGAGGAATACTGAGGCTGACCAAGGCCACACAGTGGCTAAAACTGAACTCAGACCTTCCTGACTCTAGTCAGTGCGCTCCAGCTACTGCACCATAGCACTGCCTTATTTATTGCTTCTCCCAAAGAAACAGTGTAGTGCTCTGCATACAGTAATTCCCAATCAATCAGTGTTCATTGAATAAATGTCTAATGGCCTTTGGCATCCTTTTATCCTCTCCCTTCCTGGCTCTGGAAACTGAGATGAATGAGTAGTTTTCCCTCCAGAATCCCATCGCTCCCCAAGAACAATTTATGTGGAAAAGATGAGCCTGCCTTCAGCCTCAAGTAGTGCAGGCTATGTTCCTCTTGTACTATGCTGCCTCTTTCTGCTTGTCTATATCTGCTATTTCTAGAGAATATAAATCCATATATCAGCAGCAAGTCTTGTTTGTTCCTAATGACAAGAGGCAGAAAAATGGCTGGAAGGGAGTTTATTTCATTTTTTAATTTGGAAGAAAAAGTGACAATTTGTCTGGAAAGCTGATAAGCCACAAATAAAAAGATCAAGATCTGGCCACTCAAGGAGACTAGAGAAAAATTTTTCTCCAAAGTTCACATGTCTATTACATAGTCCTTGTGCTAGGTGTTGGTGGTGGGTTGTCCAGTGCAGAAAGAGAATCTTTTTAGATCTGTTGTGTTGGAGTTGTTTCCACGAGATCTGGACAGATCTCCTAGAAGATGGAATACTAAGGTTTTGAGCTGGAAGGGCCCTCAGGATCTAGGGCATCTAATCCTTTAATTTTCAAAAATGAGAAAAGTGAGACCCAGAGACAAGGTCCAGGTCACATGTGTAACAACTGACAAAGACATGCTATCAGCTTGGATATTCTAATTTAAAATTCTGAGTCCCTGTGTCCAATAGTGCCTGGCACACAGTAGGTGCTTTATAAATGTTTGTTGGTTGGTGAGTCCAGGGCTCCATTTTGAAGTATAATGAAGATAAACGAAGAAAGTCATTTGTCGAAAAAGCCTGGGAACTTAAGGTTCTTAGTCATTGAGTCATTGGCACTTGACTGGTGTGTGGCCTGTGAAAGATCCTTTACCTCTAATGTGGGCACATCACTATGACAACAATTGTCTCACCTGGCTTTGCACTCTGTTTCATTGCCAGGAAACAGGTGAGAAGGAAGCCTAGGGAAAATGAACCATGAGATAGATAGAGGCAGGATTTTTATAAAGAGACAAAAATTGTGGTCTGGGATTTCACAGTAGCCTCACTCCAAGAAAGAGAGAACAATATCTTTACAGATCGAAAGAACTTTCAACACTTTAGGGTGAGCTCACATCCTCTTTATAAGCAAATTTCTATTTGATGGAGTGAGGAGATTAGAAGGACATGGAAGTGACACAGAATAGCCTAGAGTAAAAAATACAGTCATATCCGATAGGACGAAATGTAAAAGGCGTAAGTGTACCACCTCCCAAACCCATTCAAAAGAACCAACTGGCACAGCACAGGATGGAGGACACTTGGCAAGCCAATAATAACTCTGAGAAAATCTAGATGTTTGACCAGACTGCAAGTTCAATAGGGAAGAATAGTGTGCTAGAGCAACTATGAATGTTAATGGAAACATAGATTATAGTCAGAGCAAAACGGTCAGCCAGAAACAAGATGGTGATCGTCTCTATGGCCAACCCCACTCGGACCACTTTGTAATGACATGTTCAGTTGCCGACACCATGGAAATTAATCAACTGAAAAACGTCCAGAGAGGATGACCGGGGTGCCAAAGTGCCTTGAGCTCATCACATAGTAATCAATTCAACAAAAAAGCACTTGTTAAGTGCCAGCTACATACCAGATTCCAGACAGAGATCAGCTGGAAGAATTAAACACCCTTCATCTGGAAAAAAGATGGATGAGGAAAGTGAGCAGGGAGATGATACCAGAAGCAAATAGGTAGTATATTGGATGGAGTTCTCTTACTTAGAGTCACAAAGATCTGAATTTGAATCCTCTTCTGGATATTTGCCAGTTGTATGATGCTGGACCAATTATAACCTCTCAGCTTCAGTGTGTGCAGCTGTAAAATGGGGGTAATAATAGTGATCTCTGCCTCACAAGACTATTATAGGATCAAATCAAATGAGGGGACTCAAACATAATGTTTTATGAGTGTTAAAGCGTGTATAAATGGTGGTTATTAAAATTGGTATGGATGTTAAAGGAGGAGAGATTGGACTTGATCTGTTTAGTCTCCAAAAGCCAATAGAGAAGGAGTAGGTGGAAATTATGGAGAGATTGTGGTTATCTTCCATCTTCTCCACAGTTAGCTTATATTAACCTATTTATATTTACATTTCCCTTAAATAGAGTGTAAGCTCTTTGAAGGCAAGTACTACTTGTTTTTTTGTTTTTGCTGTTTTTAATCTCCTTTGCTTACACAACTTAATTAATGCTTAGGAAATACTTGTTGACTGGTTGATTAAAATCATCATCAAAGGGAAAACCCCCACAAAACTTGTTCATAATTAGGGCTCCTCAAAAGCAGAATGGGCTATTTTAGAAAGTAGTTTATAGCCCATTTCTGCCTGCTTAGAGGAGCATGTCAACCAACCACTTGTTGAGTATATTGCAAAGGAGATTTTACTTCTCATGGATGTTGAAATAAAGACCTTTGGGATTCCTTAGAAATCTGAGATTCTGAGAGACCTACTGTATCTCACAATATACCTGGGGAAAGTATATGGAGAAAGTACCATTTTCCTCTTTTATAGGTGAGAATGGTGGTGACTAGAGCAGAGAAGTGGTTTGTTTGCCCAAGATCACAGAAAGATGATTTCTAGTGGTAAACTCAGTATTAGATCCCAGATCGCTTCATACTTCATTGTTCTTCTCTTCACAATAAATTCACTCTCCCATTCTAAAGGGCTAGAACTGAGCAAATGTGCTTGGATGATGGAGCACGTGAGACTAATTGCCAATCCAAATGCTGGAACTCTGTCTTCCCAGAAATCAGCAGGAGTCAGGCTAATCAAAAGTCTTGGTCTCTTGAGGTCACTGTCAGGGGATTAGATCTAGCAATCTCCACACCTCCTTCCTCTCTCTCCACCACCAGGAGAATGCCTCAATTTCCTCCTCCTACTCCACCTACACAAGTCACTTCCCCTTGTTTGTCCCACCAATCAAGTCAGCACAGAATAGTTGGGGAGGGTCAACCTTCAATCATATTAATAGAGAATCGTCCAATTGGCAATTAGTCTCACGTGCTCCTTTATCCAAGTGCATTTGCTCAGTTCTAGTCCTTTACATCCCATAACAGAAAAATCAGCATTTTCACTTGGACTAGTCAAGACTGACCTACTACATGTCCTTGATCACCTCCTGTAGCCTGGACTGGCTAGACAGCATTCTGCTGATACCTTTTGATGTACAAGAGAGCAGGTCTTTCACCATCTGGCGACTGAAGGACAGAGCTCTGGATTCTTGGCTGCTGAGTTTCCTGAGCTCTTGTTCTTTCTATATTTCATCTCCTGGCTTCCTTTAAATCCTAACAAAAATCCCATCACCTACATGAACCTTTCCCAATTCCTCTTACTTTTTGATTTCCCTCTTTTTATTTTTTAATATTTCTTATATGCATTCACAACGTTCTCCCCCAATATATTGTTAATTTCTCGAAAGCAAGAACTGTCTTTTTCCTTCTTTTTGTAACCCAAGCTCTTGTACAGCCTGGCCCATTGTAGACTGACCAAGGACCATTAGAGATAATAGATGAGTAGGCAGATAGATATTTCTAATTCTTGAGAATTCAAATATAAGCAAACACAACAGTACCTGACCTTATATTCTAATAGTGCAAAAGAACATATAAAGGGGAGGAAAAAAGGATAGTGGAGCATGTGCAGAGGGTAACTGATGGACCACTTTAAGAAGGGGTGTGGACATCTCAGTTTAATCACTTCTTAGTTATGTTAAACTCTTTATGACTCCGTTTGGGGTTTTTCTTGGCAAAGATATTGAAGTCATTTGCTATTTCCTTCTCTGACTTATTTCATAGAATGAAGAACTGAGGCAAACAGAGTGAAATGTTCAGGGTCATACAGCTAATAAGTGTCAGATTTGAATACATAAATAGGAGTATTCCTGACTCTAAGTCCAGCACTCTACCCACTGTGCCAGGTAGATGCCCAAAATTAAGCAAAATGAGATCATAGCTAGCCTATCAAGACCTAGGGCAATTTCGAGGGAAGGAAGGGAGTCCAAATTTCTAGTAAGGAGAATGTGAGATGACCTGAATGATATAAGTAAAACAATAGCTAGGAACAGAATGACCTCAGCCACAAACAAATGGTAGCCTTCCTCATTCCTGTTCCTCACACTTGGAATAAGATCAAAGTTCCTCTTCTTTGCCTCCTTATTTACCTCAAGATTCAGCTCAAACTCTGTCTTCTGCAGGAAGTCTTTGCCTGGCTTCTTCTAAGGCTTAATGGGAATACCTATTTACCTATTTATTTATTTATTTATTTATTTATTTATTTATTTATTTATTTGTTTATTTATTTATTTAATGGGATTACCTATTTACCTATTTATTTATTTAATAGGATTACCTTTTCTTGTCTCTCTACATGGATTGTGTGTATCTAATATTTTACATGTTGTCTCTCCCACTAGAATGGGAGCTCCTTGATGAAGGGGACATTTTTATATCCCCAGTTCTTAGCACCACGTTTGCTCCATAGTAAGGACTTAATAAAGGTTTGTTGTTGACTGTCCAGCAATAAACACAGTGGAGCTTAATTTCTCTACATTTTTCAGTCAATTTTGAAATGATGAAAGTGTGGTCTGTTATTGAAAGCTTGTTGATTTCCTATGAATACCATTATTGATATACAACCTTCATAGAGATGAAAATTTCTTAGTCACTTCTTTTTTTTGTAATAATAAGGACTAAGATTTTCCCTGGACTTTTAGGATATTTCTGTACTTTTAGCACTTTATATATTGGTCACTTCTGCTACCTCTAGGACAAATAAATACATTTCTCCACACGGTATTGCCAGAACATGATGTATGGGTAACCCAGTATGCTCAAAGGCTGTGTTCGCAGAGCATTAGTTCTAGAATGTCCTACCATTCAGGAAGACTTTTAGTATCCCCCTTACAATGGATAGCTGATCCTCAAAACCCAACCTAGATAACTACCACCAAGGAAGGACAACAGGGATTATGGTGAGGCCTGTCATTATTGGGGAGAGGAGACTGGGCTGGTGATTTCATTGATTTAAGAAACTTAGAAGAAAACTCCCTCCACTGAAGAATAGGGTACCTTATCTACAATTTATGGTCTTGAGTAAGTTATTTAAAGTATTGAATAGTTAAATAAATCATGTAGGGCCGCATAGACAATAAATGTCAAAGAAGGGACTTGATGCCAGGATTTCTTGAATCTTATTATATATGACACCATATCATCTATTGTTATTATTAGTAGCAATGCACCCATGAATTTTGTATTATTAAGATAATCCACAATAATTCCAAAGACAACTTTAATAAAAATATGTTCCACTAGGCCAAGATTTCTATGATCACTTTCATGTCCAATCTCCTTGCATATGAGATAAAGAGCCTATCTACACAGAAATCTTCCCAAAGATGGTTGGGACAAGCAGCCAAAGCTGAAAAAATGAAATATATTTTTTGAAACTTGAAGGTCCTGAAAATAATTTTCAGAAAATAAGACTCGTAAAAGACTGCATCCCATTTCATCTTTCTAGGAATGCAAATTCTGGTGTCCCCCAGACTCTCTGTAATTTTGGCCCACCTGAATTTCTCTAGGATGAGCATTTTTCAGGAACTTGGTGTCTGCTTGTCTCATTCTCCCCATTCTGGGCGAGAAACACACAGACCACTGTGATTTCAGGTCATTTTCCTGTGTGGAATGATTTCAAGAAGGAGTTTGACATTTGGCAGATTGCTGACATCTTGATTTAATCCACTTAGACAAGTGGGGAACAGAAAATTGAATGTGGATTTTTTTTTAGTGTTTCAATGAATTGATATCCCTGGGGAAGCAACAGGGAGACAGGCATGTGTGGCGGTGATAGACTTGTCAGCAACCTTGACCTGTCAGCCCTAGCTGAAGGGTGAAGGGACATTCGAGCATCCTTCGGGCAGACTTACATACACTCTTTTCCAAAGTGGCCTGCTTTGAGTCCTAGAACATACCAAACAACCTGCCTTACTTCATATCTAAAATATTGAGTCATTGTCAGTATCCACCCCAAATCATGTGATCTCTGAAGGGTCAGATCCTTAGGATAATTGAGGGTCATTGGGCCCTCGAATTATCCTGACAGCTGGTTTCTTGCAAATGTCTTTAAAGCCAGCAATTTTCTTGATCCTCACATGACCTAGAAATTCAGGACAGGTAGGAATGACCAACCCTTTTCATATAGGACAATTACAGTTCAAAGTTTTGTGGTGTGAGTTGTCCAAAGTTACATAGAAGGGACTTGAACCCAGTAATTCCCAGGAATCAGAGTATCTGGCCTCCCAAAAATGACTTCCATTGGGTTATTTGCCTGTGAACCAGAGTAGCTGGCCTCCCAAGAATGACTTCCATTGGGTAATTTGCCTGTGACTAAACTCCTACTCTTCTGCCTTTATTGACTACAGAATACAGTGCAGAAGGTTCAGGACTTCCTATTGTAACAGCTTAAAATAAGATAAACTGAGGCACAAAACTCTGAGCACGATCAATATATTGGCAAAGCATAAATCTAGGAATAAATGGGATCTCACAAATCTTCCTTAGTGAGCTGAGATGATGAATAAGGGCAACAGTTTTATAGGCTTTGAGGAGTAAAGAACACAACAGGGTAGATGAGAGCACAGGATTATAGACAACACAATTGTTAACATAGCTGAGGTACAAAGGACAATATGATTGGCAGTTTGGCAGTGGAGAGAAGGGTAACCACCACCACCTCCTTTCCTGTGAGTAAAAGGTCTTATTGTTTTGAGTCCATCTTACTGGTAATGACCCAGACTTTTGGACAGCAAACCAGCCGTCTCTGAAGGAGAGTCAAAGTGACTGGAAAGCTCGGAAGGATAGATTCATGGCATAAAATTATTAGCCCAACTTCCAGGTGTACAGATGCGTTCCCCAATGCCAGCTAATTCTTTGAGGCAAGAATGGATCAGTGATTAATAAGAGGATTGGATTTTCAAAATTTAACCTATTAAAGACCAGCTGAATTCTGAACTGACACATGACTTAAGCAATTACAGGACAGGGAGAAATCAATGAACTGTAAATAGGATCAATAAGAAAAATGATTCAGAATTAATCTTGATCATTTCACTACTATAACCCTAGATTTACATACAATTTTGTCTCACTATAAGGAGAGTCTCCAAGAGAAGGCCAGTAGCTGTTAGAGGTTGACATGAGCCTTTGCTCATTGTACCTTTGTACAATGGTGGAGAATGGAGTGGATTCAAACAATAGCATGTGACACTAGTTGACTAGAATTAGAGTGAAAGGAAATAATGAATAATTAAAATGACAATAGCAATAATGGTGATAGGGAAAAGTTAATCATATAACTGAGAATTTACATATATATGACAACATTTGATATTGTTAAATGCGATTGGGAAAGGATTTCAATATGTTCCCTCTTTAAAGTGTTTCATTTGCTGAAAATTCAGATGGGAAAATTTTCTTACACTTGACCATTAGAAATGGATAGAAATATCCAGGGAACAGATAGGACATGAGTTTGAACTTGGAGCAGAGAGAGGACAATTCAAATTTTTCTTCACGTACTTACCTTGGGTGCGATCCCATGCAAATCATTCAAACTCTCTGAGCTTCCTGTTAACCTTTTGTAGGGAATAGCACCTACCTTACTGCATTAGTGTGAGGATGAAATGTGAAGTGGACACAGGGTGTTGCAGGTCTTCCAGGGCTATATAGCTGTAAATGACAAATACTATTACTGTTCTCATGCAACTTGGCTAGAGAGGCCGTGTGGTCCATTGGAGACTTAGAATAAGGAGCCTAGACTCTAATCTTATGTTTGAGAGGCCCGTTCACCTTCAAGGGTCACAAACTAGCAAGTGGAAGAATTGGAATTAATGCCCATCCTCTGACTCCTGACTTGAGTTCCTTCCTTCCAATATATTATATTTAGCAAAAAGTTTAAGGCCAGTAGCCAGTGTAATACCGATTGTTGTCTCCAAACAACTGACTTGAAAAAGGTCAAAACTTGCAGTTAGAAGACCTGAGTTCAAATTTCAACTTTGCCTTATGTGATTTTGACTACATCACTGACTCTCTCAAGGTCACAGAGAAAACTAGTGACACAATGGATGGAAAACTAGACCCAGAGACAGGAAGACCTGATTCTGAATTCAGTATCAGCTATTACCTAGTTATGTGACTCTGGAAAATCATGTAGTTTCTGTGTAATAAAATGGGCATCATAGTAGTACCTATCTCTGAGGGTTGTTTGAGGACCAAATGGATAATCTTGTAAAAAAAAAAAAAAAAAAAAAAAACTTAGCTAAATGCCGAGCACACAGTAGGCACTTAATAAATGTTTGTTTTTTCCCCCTTCAACTATGTCAGTTAAAAATAAAGGAGTTGATAAGACAGTATCTGAGGTCAAATTCTACTGGAAACGCATAACTGTGAGATGACCCAAATTAGGAGAAAAAATCATCAGAATTTAGTAATGAAAATAAACAGCCTCAAGCTCAAGCCAGAAGGGAGCAATGAATTGTGTATGTGCAGGTCACTGATTGTGAGGGGAGCAATCTGCTGGTTTGGATATATGCGTGTGCAATAATGTAATAATGTTTGGTGAAATAAACTTGGGGTGAATAGAAAACAGAGCCAGGTCACCCAGAGTTACTATTAAATTGGGGCAAGTCAGAAAGCCTTCCCACTTCTTAAAAAGCACCGAGACAACTCTTGATGTTTGGCTCAGGGTTACGCCAGTCTAATTAAATGTGTAGAGTCCTAGACAGGCACCCATTGGATGGCAACCAGAGCACTTGGACAGTTCACTAAGCAGAGATGAAATAGGGAGAATTCTGTTGACATTCCAAGGATAAAGGCAGTTGCCAACCACAGATGGTTCCCGCAGAAGAGGGATAGCAATCATCACATTACATGGGGATGGATACAGTTCACTGTTGTTATATTTGATTGTTCAGATTTTGTCATTTTAATTTTGCTATTATTTAATATGTTTCTTTCAAATAAGAAAAGAAAAACGATCCTCCTGTGGCCAATGGTTCTTACAATGCCATGTGATTGCTCAAGAATCATCGGGGATTGTCTTATGGATAAAAGACAAGACGCTCATTCAGGCACTCAATGTGTTCTCTACCAGAGAAATGATCTATTTCAAGATTCATTTCTCATTTCTCCCCTTGAATAAACTCTATGTTTTAGACTAAGTGGACTAGTTACTATCAGCTGATTCCCCCCCCCCCATAGTCTCACTACTTTTGGTATTCTCACAGGAAGTACTATCCCCTCTCTAGAGGATATGCTTAGAGCACCTTCTCTCTCCCCCTCCTCATATATTATTGACATCCCTCTCTTCCCTCCTCATTAAGTAGAGGAAAATTTAAGCTAGTTTGTTCAATATATTAGAATATTATTTATCTTAAAGTGACAGAAAGAGCAAAGAGAAGGTATTGTGATGATGGTGGTAGTTGTGGTTACATTTATTGTTGCCAGGGATAATGGTGATGGCAGTTTGGGTGCATTATTGTTAATGCTTCTGTTTTTGCTGTATTTAAAATTAGGGAGAGTTGGGATTAAGCAAGCCAGCAGCAGAGTTGGGGATAACAATCAGCAGCAATGATGAGAAGAGTTTTGACCCCACAAACTGTAAGGGGATCAAAAGGAGATTACAGGGGACCCTTTCCTGGTACTGGGCGCAGGACTCTATTACATTGCTCAATGTGGCTCTGGAAATCAGTCTTAGGTTGAGAAGGAACACTAGCAACTAAAGTTGTGGCCACAGGGGAAAGAGAACCCAACTCTGGTCACAGTCCCAGGGCAGAAAAGAATCTTGATGGTCACTCACCAACCAGAGCACATGCTCTTCTTAGAATACATCACCTTGGAAAAAGTGAGAACTTCTAAACCCCAAAAACTGGTAACACCAAAAACTCTGCTGCTTGAGATAGAGCTGGCTTCACCCCAGGAGCAGAGCTCAACTTTCCCATAGAGTTAAAAGTCAAGAAATAACCTAGAAAATGAGCAAACAACAATAAATAAAAGAAAATGAATAATCTAACCATAGAAGCTACTATGGTGACAGGGAAGATAAAAACACAAATTCAGAAGTAGACAACAAAGTCAAAATATCTATGTGCAAAGTCTCAAAAGAAAAGGGGCAATTTGGACTTAGACCCAAATGGAACTACTGCAAAAGCTTAAATAATCCAAAAAACAGATAAATGAGTGAATGAATGAATGAATGGATGGATGAATGAGACAGAGAAAAGTTAGAAAAAGAAATGGAACTGATGAAAAATGAAGAGTCAAGAGCAATGCAAAGAGGAAAAAATGTTAAAGAAAATAATACTTAAAAAAAAAAGAATAAACCAATAATAAAGAGCAAGAAAATCCACTGAGGAGAAAAGCTGCTTAAAAGCAGAATTATACAAATGAACAAAAATATATAAAAATTCACTTAAAATTTCTTAAAAAAATAAAACTGGTCAAATGAAAAAGAAGATACAAAAGCACAATGAAGAAAATAATTGCTTAAAATTAGAATTGGGCAATTGAGAAATAATGACTCCAAGGAGTATCAAGAAACAATAAAGCCAAATCTAAAGAAAAAACAATAAAAATGGGAAATTTATTGTTCAAAAAACAACTATGCTGAAAATAGAACAAGTAGAGATAATTTAAAAATTATTAGATTACCTGATTTAAAAATTATTGGACTACCTGAATGCCATGATAAAAAAGAGACTAAACATCATATTGCAAAAAATATATATATATGTATATACATATATATATATATATATTGCAATATGATGTTTAGGGCATCAGGGCAGTTTGTCTTTGTCTTGACAAAGACAAACTGCCCTGATGCCCTAGAACTAGAGAGCAAAATTAAAATTGAAAAAATTCACCAATCATCTTTCTGTAAGAAATCCCCAAATGAAAACTCCCAGAAATAAAATAGCCAAATTCCAGGTCTCAAGTTACGGAAAAATAGAAACACAGAAAGATAATGATTCAAATATCATAGAGCCACAATCAGGATAACACAAGGTTTAGGAACTTCTACACTAAAGAACTGGAGGGCTTGGAATATGACATTGCAGAGAATAAAAATGCTAGAATTACAACCAAGAATTCCCTATTCAGAAAAACTGAGTATAATTCTTCAGAGGAAAAAAAAGGATATTTAATGAAATAGATAATTGTCTAGTATTCCTGATGGAAAAAAAACAGGACTCAATAGGAAAAAATAACTTTGAAGTAAAAGACTCAAGAAAAGCACAAAAAGGCGGGAAAGAGAAAAAGTAAAAAAATGTAAAGTACAACTATTTATATTCCTATATGTGAAGATAAACTCATAAGACCTTTATCACTATCAAGGCAGATAAAAGGAGGATACATAGGTAGAGATCATGAGCATAAACTGACTATAATGAGATGACAGCTAAAAATTAAATTAATGGGTAAAAATGAAGGATGTACTGAGAAAAGGGAGAAGTGGAAGGTGCTAAATTACCTCATAAAAGAGGGGTAAATGATTTGTCACAGTGGATATGAAGAAAGGAGAGATGAGGAGAGCCCTTGAACTTTGTTCTCATTGAAGTAGGCACAAAGAAAAAGTAAAATGTTACTCAATTAGGTATAGAAATCTATTTTACCCTATAGGGTAGTAGGAGGGGGAGAGGCTAATAGAAGAGAAGGTGGAGTGGAGGATACAGTGGTCAAAGGAAAAGCCCATTTGAGGAGGGATAGGGTAAAAAGAGAGAGAGAATCAGGGGAAAATAGGGTAGAGGGAAATACACAGTACTTATAAATGTGAAAAAAATACAGCAAGTTTCTCTCATAAAGATCTTATTTCTCACATATATATACATAAAACTGAATCACATTTATAAGAATATAAGTCATTCTTCAATTGATAAACAGTCAAAGGATATGAACAGTAAGCTTTCACATAAAATCAAAACTCTGGTCAAATGAAAAAAAATGCTGTAAATCAATATTGATTAGAGATGAAAATTTTTAAAAGCTTTGAGGTACCACCTCATACCTATCAGATTGGCTAAGATGACAAAAAAGGAAAATAGCAAATATGATAGGGGATACAGGAAAATCAGGACACTAAAGCACTATTATGGAATTATGAACTCATGCAGCTATTCTGGAGAGCAATTTGGAACTATGCCCAAAGGGCTATAAAACTATATAACCTTTGACCCAGAATATTGTTACTAGGTCTGTATCTCAAAGAGATTTTTTTTAAGTATGTGAGGAAAAGGAGGACCTAGATTGTACGCAAATATTTATGCAGCTATTTTTGAGGTGGAAAAGAATTGGAAGTTGGGGTGAGGGATGCCCATCAACTGGGAAATTGCTAAACAAGTTGTTGTATGTAGTTGTGATGTAATATTATTGTGCTAAAATAAATGAGCAGGATGGTGGTGAAACACCTGAAAGACTCACATGAGCCAATACAAAATGAAGTGAGAACATTGTAAATAGGAACAGCAATATTGCATGATGGTCAATTGTTATTTATTAGCTACTCTCAACAATACAATGCTCATGTATAACCTGTATCAAATTGCTTGCCTTATAAATGAGGTGATGGGGAGCAAGAACTTGGACATCAAACATTTTAAATAAATATTAATTTTTACTTATAATAGAAAAAAAAAAACAAAATATGTGATTATGAGTTCATTGAGAGCAGAGGATTTTTTTTTTCTTGTATCAGGATGTGGAACAGTGACTGAGATATAGAAGTCACTTAATTATTTATCGCCTCAATGACTCTGTGTCAAGTGTTCCAGGTAATGAGTCAGTAAATAGAAAGATTGAAAGGGAAAAAAAAGACAGATGTACTTAGAGAGAAAAAGGAAAGTGACTGACAGACTGAAGTGGAGAAGGGAAATGTCTGAAATATTTATTCCAACAAATAGGATAACGATTATGTGAGAGATTAATAAAAGGATTTTCATGTAACACTGAGGGCCCAGCTGAGCCAAGATTAACATGTAGCTTTAATAAAGCCAGTCAGCAGAACTTCCTGATTTCATTCAGAAGCAGAGAAGGTAGTTCCTAGGTAGGGTACCAGGTAGGAGCTCAGCAGGACAGGTATTATGGAAAATCCAGGGGAGAGATGAATGGAAGATAATGAGTAAAGCCTGTGTTGCCCTGTTTTGCTAGAAGAGAATGTGAAGAAATGAAAAAGCAAGCAGAACAGTGAAGAGATACTGGGGGAATGGAGGAATGGCAACGAAGGAAAGGATTAAAAAGAGTTTGGGAGGAGCCATCAAAAGGGAGGACGGTCAGGAGACTATAATCAGAGGAACTTGCTTTAGAGCCCACTGTCATTGATGCGGGGCAGTTTGGGATTGAAAAATGAGACTTAAGGTGTGACTAAGCTAATGGATGGCTGAAGGAGAGCTGAGGCAGATGTCCCAGGAAACAGATGAAGCCAGGATGTTCGGAGAGCCAAAAATGGATCCTTTTGTCAGGGGGAAAACTCAGATGTTTTTTTACAAAGGCACAGATGGCTTTCAACAAGAGCAAAATCATGAGTCAGGACTTGGCTACAGAGGCAGACTAGAAATCAAGCACTTATTCCCTAAGGCTCAAGGGATAAAGGCAAGGCAGTGACTTGGAGACAGCCCCAGGAACCACAAAGGTAAGAGGCAGCCATATAGTGGCAGCTCAGTGTGAAATGAGCCGTCTCCCAGTAGATCATCTGAGGCAAGTCCCTCCCGGTTTTAGACTCACTTCATCTTTGCCTTTGCTGTACTTTTTTGTCTTTGGATCAAGTCTTCTCAGTTGGAGCACACCTGCCAACAAACTGCCCAAGAGGCCTAGAAAAATCCTCCAGTGATCATTTAGACCAACTGCTTTGACTGAAGCCAGAGAAGGAACATGTCTTGCCCGGAGTCATGTATTGAATCAATGGAAGCATTGAGACTTGAATCCAGCTCTCTACTTCCTAGCTAGAGATTACCCCCCAAAAAAGGAAAAAAAAAAACAACTCATTGGTTATTATGGTAAACATGTGAAAACTGCAGTATAAATGACTAAAACCCCCATTGGACAAAGCTGGGCAGGCGGCAGTGGAGGATTTAGCTCATCAACTTTGGAAGCAGTAATTCTCAGGATGCCATGCACAGACACTTACAACCACTATAATTTGGAAGAGAATTGGCAACTTAGAAGAGGAAGTAGTCGGTCTTATCCCAAAAAAATGGATTCCAGAAACTACAATAAACCAAAGAGAATTCAGTGAGTCCATAAAGCGTCAAGAAATTTTGGAGGGAAATCTAGGGATTGAAAAAATAGAAGAAAATGAAAGAAACATGATATTTTTTTAATTATCTGGAAGGCATATCAGGGAGGGATGACATAAAAATCACAGAACTTGAACAAAGCCTGGGTATACTTCAAAATACTATAAATGACAATAACCTGCATTTATTATACTCTCAGAACAAAAGTAAAGACAGATTATGCTAATCCCAATTGGATTGGAACTATAGCAATTGGGTATACAAATGCCGATTGGAATTATACCAATTCCCCCCCCCCCAAAAAAAAAAAGAAAAAGAAAATAATCCCGTGGATGTCAGAAATGAATCCCAGAGCATTTGCATCAAAGATTCAAGAATCAGAAAAGCATGAGCCCTGTGGTCAGATGGTCAGGTCATCTGTGGAAGAGGCTTTGCTTAGGAAATGGGGCTAATCTGGGAGTCTCTATCTGCCTCTGGAGAACCTATTCTCTTCAATGAACTTACTACTTGAAGGCTGGTGGGCCACAAGGAATGAATAAAAGGTAAAGTAGCTGGAAATTAAGTTTCTTTTGTTTCAAAAAACTCACCTGAGTGAAGCCTTGTGGCCCTCAGGATGAAATCTAGCCTACATCTTTGGCTCAGTTAATCTAGCTTCTTCTATTTGTGGATGAAGACAATGGACCTTCCCAATGGTTTGCAAAATTCCTATGATGGAGGCTCTTTGATGTCTATTTCATTTTCTTGTTGTTTATTATAAGAAACTTACTTTTCATCAGAAATTGCATTAAACAATCCCACCAAATGAAGGAACTATATCAAATAGGAGAGAGATAGACTTGATGTCAGTGCAGATAAAGTAATTCCTTGTTAGGTTCTTACTAAGTGCTAATGAGATAATGAGATATTGGGTTTTTACTTAGTGCTAAGTCAGTCCTTGACAATTTTCTAGTTCCGGCCTTTCCTGGTAGTTTGACTTGTGAAATCCTGGGGAAGAGCTTGCATGCTTGGAAGGGGCAAGTTCATTGATTGAAGTGGTTCTTCCCAGAAGCCCTTGCATTATCCCACGCCTATTCTCTGGGAGGATAAAGAGGGGAGCACTCCAGAGATAGGGAGTCTCTGCTCTAGACCAGGCTTGACGCCACTCTCTGCAGGAAGGGAAGTCACTTCTCTGGACCAGAGTTAACGGCAACTGTCTGGAGACAACGGTTCTCTACAGGAAGAAGAATTCTGTCGGAGAAATTTGAGTTGACACAGCAGATCTCTTCCCAGAGAGCGATGGGCAGCTTCTGGAGACAACAGCACGCTACAATTCCTGTCTCTCATTTTTATTGTTTGTGACTTGGGGCAAATCATCCAGTCTCCTTGTGACTTCAGTTTTCTTCTCTGTTAAATGGGAGTAAGGAGAGGCAATGTGGTAATCTGACTGAGTTGGTAATCACCAATATCAGGAACTGTACTGAATTCTGGCAATGAAAAGAAAATTCAGGGTCCCTGCCTTCCAAGAGCTTTGATTGTCTAGTAGATGTGGCTTAGAGTCCTGACTTCATCACAAAGGTGCAATGTGAATTATCACATCTCTCAGAAGCCTCAGGAAACCCTCTGATCAACCTGTTATTTATTAAGTACTTACTACATGCTGAGTGTTAAAGATACAAATAAAAAAAAAGAAAGTATCCTTATTTTAAAAGTTTTCATTCTAATAGGGGAGATAAATACAGATGTATAAACACTCATAGGTAAAACTGAATACAAAAACACACAAAAAAAGGTTAAATGCAAATTAATTTTGATAGGAGGAAAGGGAAGAAAGCATAGAGGGAACCAAAGATTGAGGAAAAAGGAAAGATTTCCTGCAAAAATTGGACACTGTGAGGTGAAAGAGGGAATATATTTGAGGCACGTAAGATAGCTAAGGCAAAAGCCCAGAGGTAGTAAATGTAAGGAAGAGAGAGGCATTCAGTTTGGCTGAATTGTAGAATACAAAAGCACCAGGAACATCCCATGAGTCTGGAAAACTTGGGCTGTGGTTGTGGAAGGCTCTAAAAGGGGGTTATAGTTTATCTAAAAAGGAACAGGGAAGCCATTGGGGAATGTAGGGAAAGCTCCTTGCCAGATCAGCAGGTAAGGAAAGTCTGAAGTTATAGAATTCTTGCAGATGTGCCTTCATAGAGGGGGCTTCCTCTTTGGATGTTCTCTACACTAAAGGAATCACAACTACACATTCTGTATGGCTCACAAGATTGTTTTGGGGAGAGTGCAAATCACAGAAAGCTATGGAAGAGAAGTAATTTTCATGGTCACATATAGAGAAAATCTCCAAATAAAGTTGTAAAATATAAAACTGTTTTTACGTTGATCCAAAGAGTCTTCTTATGTACCCTGGAGTATTGGTAATGAATGCTGAGTAAATTTCTCGTCCCCATCCTTATTTTATGATAACAAGAACATAACGAGACAGTATAACAAAAAATATAGTATATTTTGATGAAATAAGTACAGGGATAACTGAAGTGTGAGAGATAGTAGACTTAGAGGGAAAAGACCTGACTATGAAGGCAGGAAAAATCTTCTCTGGCCAAAATTGGCCGTGTGATTCTGGACAAGTCACCTGCCTGCTGAGTGCCCAAGCAATCAAAATTGTAATTGGCAAAGAAAAGGCCAATCTTTATTAGTAAAAGAGGTTGCTTCCTCTGGTAATTCCCTACACTGGTAAGATCCCAGTTCCAAATCCAATATCCATTCCAACATCTGCAATAATCAAATTGATTGTTCTTTTTTTTTTTTTAATTAATACTACTTACTGTTAGGATTACTAGGTGAGAACTCAGGTTGTCTGGACAGTGACAAGGTGAGAATTCAGGTTGGACAATTACAAGGTGAGAACTCAGGTTGACTTGATAGAAGGAGCAAGCTCATTGGCTGAAGTGGTTCTTCCCAGAAGCCCTTGCATTATCCCACGCCCATTCTCTGGGAGGATAAAAGAGGCAACAGTGGGCCTGGAAAGCAGTCTGCCTGGAGAAGGATAAGAGCTGGAGGAGATTCAGAGTCAGGATTCAAGGAGAAGTCTCTGCATTACATCACCCCTGACGGCGCTCTCTGCAGGAAGGGAAGTCACTTCTCTGGACAAGAGTTAACAGCAACTGCTTGGAGACAACGGTTCACTACAGGAAGAAGAATCTGTCCAAGAGATTTGAGTTGACACAGCAGATCTCTTCCCAGAGAGTGATCTGGCAGCTTCTGGAGACGACAGCTCGCTACAACTTATAGTTAAATTAATTGTGTCTTATAAGTGCCTAAGTCATGGTTCTTTGCCTCTGAATTTACCTC